>NC_036853.1:50059769-50067269 GCF_002910315.2 Salvelinus sp. IW2-2015
CGGTAAGTTAGGTTGGTCTGCTGTATATCAGTCCACCTCGTTCATCTGTCTGTAGTTAGGTTGGTCTGCTGTATATCAGTGCCACCTCGTCATTTGTCTGTAGTTAGGTTGGTCTGCTGTTATATCAGTGCTACTCATCATCTGTCTGTAGTTAGGTTGGTCTGCTGTATATCAGTGCCACCTCGTCATCAATCTGGTAGTTAGGTTGGTCTGCTGTATATCAGTGCACCTCGTCATCAATCTGTAGTTAGGTTGGTCTGCTGTATATCAGTGCCACCTCGTATCAATCTGTAGTTAGGTTGGTCTGCTGTATATCAGTGCCACCTGTCATCAATCTGTAGTTAGGTTGGTCTGCTGTATATCAGTGCTACCCTCATCAATCTGTAGTTAGGTTGGTCTGCTGTATATCAGTGCCACCTCGTCATCAATCTTAGTTAGGTTGGTCTGCTGTATATCAGTGCTACCTCGTCATCAATCTGTAGTTAGGTTGGTCTGCTGTATATCAGCACCACCTGCATCATCTGCTGTAATTAGGTTGGTCTGCTGTATATCAGTGCCACCTCGTCATCAATCTGTAGTTAGGTTGGTCTGCTGTATATCAGTGCACCTCGTCATCTGTCTGTAGTTAGATTGGCTGCCCATTATCAGTGCACCTCGTCATCTGTCTGTAGTTAGGATTGGTCTGCTGTATATCAGTGCTACCTCGTCATCAATCTGTAGTTAGGGTTTGGTCTGCTGTATATCAGTGCACCTCGTCATCAATCTGTAGTTAGGTTGGTCTGCTGTATATCAGTGCCACCTCGTCATCAATCTGTAGTTAGGTTTGCGTCTGCTGTATATCAGTGCCACCTCGTCATCAATCTGTAGTTAGGTTGGTCTGCTGTATATCAGTGCTACCTCGTCATCAATCTGTAGTTAGGTTGGTCTGGCTGTATATCAGCACACCTCATCATCTGTTGTAATTAGGTTGGTCTGCTGTATATCAGTGCCACCTCGTCATCTCAATTCTTAGTTCAGGTTGGTTCTGCTGTATATCAGTGCACCTCGTCATCTGTTTGTAGTTAGATTGGGCCTGGCCCGAGGTGGCACTGATATACAGCAGACCAACCTAACTACATTGTGTTCATTCATTTTGTTTACATGGGACAGTACATGCCTTTTGAAGTGCCATTTGATTGTGATGAAGAAAGAGTGCAAGATGGAGGGAGAAGGAGAGAGATGGAAGGAGAGAGTGTTAGAGAGAATAAGAGAGGTGGAGTGTGAGACAGAAATAGGGAGAGAGATGGGGAAGTGAGGGAGGGAGGGGACAAGGGAGGAAGGGAGTGAGATGGAGATGGCATGCTTGTGTGGTGAGGTAAGAAGGATATCCCCATGTTGTTTGTGTGACTACGGAACCACACAAATATGGCACACATTTCTGCCTGGCTAATAGTAGATTATTAACAGCCACATGCACCTGCTCCTTACTGATCTCTCTCTCTCCCTCTCCTCTCTCTGTCTCCATCTCTCTCTCCATCTCTCTCTCTGTCTGAATGATCGAGTTTTACAAGTCATACCGAGTTACATACGGGAGAGAATCGTAAAAATATACCTTGGCAGCAGCCGGGGTTCTCACTTCAAGCTCTCTCTCTCTCTCTCTTTCCATCTCCCTCTCCCTCATTCTCTCAGTTCAGTTCACTTTCTCAGTGTGAAAAGTGAAGACGTTGGCTTACTTCCCCAAAGTAAACGAAGACAACACTAATAACAGCAACCGTTATTAGAATCMTTTGTGACAATGGAATTAATAATGATCAATCTCATGTGTCCACTCTTCTCGTTCTCTCTCTCTCTCTCTCTGGGCAGATCACTCCGGGCAGTAAGGCGGCGGTGGCCAACCTGTGTCCTGGTGATGTCATCCTGGCCATCGAGGGCGTCCCGGCGGAGGACATGATGCACTGTGAGGCCCAGAACAAGATCAAAGACGCCATCTACCAGCTCACCCTCACCGTCCAGAGGTCAGGGGTCACACTGTGGGGTCACACTACTCGCATGCACACACAGGAATGCACACACGGATATTAGTCGTCTCACATAAACACATACACACACACATACATACACGTACGCCAATACGCACGCGCCTCTCACATAAAAGCGCACGCCATACAATTGAGACAGGTGTACAAACATCACTGACACAAGTGACTACCAATGAAGTCAACAAACTGTCACTGGTTGGKTGTATCCTATGACACACATAGCTAGTCAAACACACATTCATGTTGGACTAACTACAGAACTTACTTGATGAATCCCAAGGTACCTTTAACACACACGTAGAACGTTCCATCTTATGTAGAATGTTCCAGAGCTGGCAAAAGACGAGCTCTGGCATTCCTGTTCTTTGATTTCATACCCAACAACGCCAAGAAAGGAGCTACACACACCCACTCTCTAATAGAGACACACTTATACACGCCCACGCACATACTCACACAAGTACTCTCTCCTACACACACACACACACGCTTTTATACTGTTCACACACCAAAGGAAGTCTATAAAGTTGGGTTTGATTTATGAGTGCTCAGCGCACCGTGGCCCAGCCGCCATGTAAACTGATGTTTTGTCTGTGGCCATAATCGTTTCACCTGCGGTCGAGGGAGTTGACAGTGAGCTCTTGTTTGATTGTGACCCGATTCTTGTTCCCAGACCAGAAACCAGGCTGTGGTCGCCTCAAGTCACGGAAGACGGGAAAGCCAACCCGTTCAAAATCAACTTGGAGGCTGAGCAGCAGGTGAGAGAGAAAGACTGTGTGTGCGTGAGTATATGTGTGTGTACCTGCATAGCTTGTATGTGTGTATTTGTTTGTTTTAGTTGTCTATATATATTGTCTATATATATTTGTGTCTACACCTGTTCTGGTTTGTGTGTGTAATCAAAGAAGAAGAGAGTATTTTTTCTGTGCTATTGCTGTATCATTTGTATATTATTGTGTCTATCTCACTTCAGCTGATCATGCACTTATTGTATGTGTTTTGTGTATTGATCATAGCTCTATATTTCCAAGCAGAAAGAACGGTGTATCTGTTTAATAAAAATCTCATCGTTTTGTCTAATCACATGTTGTCGTCGTCCTCTGCGTTCATTCCTTTCAGCTGTCACCCAAACACTTGCTGGCCTTACACCTCAATTCAGATGGATCACCTGTCGCGGTATGCCATCTCCAATGTCGTAACAGACAGGACCCTATGCCCACCGTGACACCTGTGAGGAATAGCAGCTGACTCGGGGAAGGTGACACATTCACAAGCTCCTGGCCGTCCACCCTCTTGAGGGGCTCTCAGTGCCTTTTGTGACACTGTGACGTGCCAGCACTTCATCTAGTGTGTCTGCCTGTCAGTCAGTCAGTCAGTCAGCCAGCTCAGGAAGGGATGAGAAGAGAAGACCATATAGGCATTTCCACAACATGGGAGTCACCCCCTATGAGAGGAAGAGAGTAGTATACATGTAAGTGTATTCACAAACAAATGCACTCTCAGGATTGTGCAAACAGAGCATACAGACAATAGAGAACCCAGAAGAACACAGACACAAACAGTACAATCAAAGGTGCCTCACTGGCAGACAGAGTTTTTAGACTGGTGCGTGTGTGTGTTGTGTGTGTGAGAAGGGTCCTTACGAGGGGAAAGCGGTGACTAAGGTCATGGCCCTCCGCCTCGCCCTCCGCTCGAGTCTTCCGCGCAGTAAGTTGCCCCTCACGAAGAAGTAGTGCCCCTGTTTAGGTTACTCACAGTCGCATTTCACGAAGCAGCCAGGTGTCGAACGCCTTGCGCCTTTCACCACTGTGCCCCTATAGGAGAACAACAGAGTTCAAACAGGAGTAGCTGAAGTTAGCTCGCTGCCTGATTCCCCCCCCCCAAGTTTTGCTGGATGTTCTTTGGTGGTTGAACCATTCTTGATACACACGGGAAACTGTTGAGCGTGAAAATCCCAGCAGCGTTGCGGTTCTTGACACAATCAAACGGGTGCGGCCGGCACCTACTACCATACCCTTTTCAAAGGCACTTAAATCTTGTTGTCTTGCCCATTCACCCCGCTGAATGGCAAACATACAGCATCATGTCTCAATTGTCTCAAGGCTTTAGAAATCCTTCTTTAACCTGTTCTCCTCCCCTTATAGCTTTCACCTGGATTCACCTGGTCAGTCTATGTCATGGAAACAGCAGGTGTTCTCAGTGTACATTGTTGTCAGCTAGTTGCTCCTCACTGATGACATGTTTTCTTTCATATATATTCCATTGCCAGTCTTGAATTCTATAAGATCTAAGAATATTTAAAAAGTACAACCTCAATATCCAACTTCCCCCTTTAAGTGCCCAGTCAGTTAAAAAAATGTGATTTTCCTGTGTTTTATATACATTTCCACACTAAGAGGTTGGAACAATACTGTCAATTGTGGACATTATGATAAGGCCCTTTTAATGTAAAGACTGTTTAAAAGACTGCCTGAAATTCAGCCTGTTTCAGTGGATGGATTTTTGGCCTGGTTTTTTCCCAAAACCTCTCTGCAATAACAAGCTAGTTTTCAGTTTCCCCCTCCCAATCAGACCACTCCCAGACAGTCCTAACAAAATTATTGCGTGAGAAATTCCTCTTTACTAAGAGTTTATTATGACTATTTTAAATGAAAACAATCCACAGTAAGGTACTTATTGTTGCCCCAAAAATGTTTTATAATGAGATAAAAGCCCGCATCTGAACTTTCAAGAGGCGACTATGTCTGGCAGAACTTTTTAGTGTGTATCTCTTCCTGGCCTGGGTAGGCAGTTTTGTCTGCGACATTTATACTCCGGCCACTCTTTGTCTGACCAAACACTGAGTGATTAACAAATTAAGCAAACTCCTGTAGAACGAAGATACTGTTTCGACAACACAGGAGGTTGAATGGACCTTAATTGGGGAGGACTGTGCTCGTGTAACGGCCGAGCGGAATTTGGGATATGTTATCTACGAACATCTAACGTTCCGACCGTTATTATGAGCCGTCCTCCCCTCCAGCAGCCTCTCCTGTCTTTGCGAATGACACAGAATAAAAATGGATGTTATCTCAAAAGGTTCTGGATTCAGGCCGTACTCTTTCTTTTATGTTACTGTAATATAGAAATGGGTCAACTCATATCCAACTATATGACATTCTCAGAGCAGCTTGTCTTCGAAGTTACTCCACAATGCCGTTTCCACACTTGTTCACACATGGGCAGTTCTGCAGTTTCCTGTGGGCGCCGTGGCTTAGTCATGGGCGCTCTCACTGTCCTCGTCACCATGGGGCGAGTCCCTGGCCACCAGTGAACACACACTATTGTACCTTTCGTTATTTTTGTCCACTATTTCGAGCAGTTCAAATACATAGGAATAGGTTACCATTTGTGACAAAGAATACAAGTCCACAAAGAAATGATACAAATTAGGAGCACCTTACATGGAGTATATTAAATTATTTTAATATTAAATACAAAAGGGAGCAGAGCATTAGAGACAAATATGATGTCACAGATATGATGACACCATAGCACAGTAATTGATTGATTCACTAAAGCACAGTATATTGATGATATCAACCATAGCACAGAATTTGAAAGAGAAATAAGTTTTTGTGGTATGGAAAATGTCTGGGATCTTTTATTTCAGCTCATGAAACATGGGACCAACATTCTTATGTTTTTGTTCATAGGCCCTTATATAGCATTTTCTAAAACCCAAAGACCCTTTACAATAAACAACAAGTAAGATATCAAACCTGGGTCATCAGTACCACTCAAGGGACCATGTTAGCCTGCTGAACCAAAGCCTAGACATGTAATCTGTTCCCTACTAATTCATTTGTATATAGAGTTTACTCCTTGTATACCCACTTTCCAAGATCAGAACAACGTTCCACTTTGGTCTTACAAAATAATGCCAACAAATACTGATTTCAAGTCATATCTTCCTTTTGATTTGGCTTTTTTCCAAAAGTTTTTTTCCTTGGGTCAAATGTATGCCAATGTTGATAGCTAGAGGTTTTAATTCAAATCAGGTCCTGAAGTGTGTGAGGGGGAGGGAGCTAGCCCACACTGACGACGGTTCAACACCGACAGGTTCGTCCTTGAATATGTCTCATTTAGAAATAATACATTATTATATGCAACGCGTGAAGCTCTTCTTTGAGTGCGGGATGCAGCATTATAGCCTGGAATCCACACTGAATGATGATATCATTACCCACCCAAATCATAATGAAAGAGAAGATATTTAGTGGAGAAACTGGACCGTCGCTGTCGACGAAGTCCTGCAGGGCCTTGAAGGAACCTGATTGCCGGGGCTCCTGGGGCTCCTCCTGGTCTTTCAGGAGCATGCCGGTACACATCAGACTCCTCGATGGAGCCTCAGCGTCTTGCTACTACAAGAGCGGACACACACACACACACACACACACACACACACACACACACAAAGACAAAATGAGCAAAAATACACAGACACAGAGTGAGCATTAATAACAGATCGGCACGCCTCACAAACACACACACAAATATCCCACATTTTGTGAGATTAAAAAAAGGGGGAAAACCTAGTCAGTTGTACAACTGAATGCATTGAACTGAAATGTGTCTTCCACACTTTAACCCAACCCTCTGAATCAGAGAGGTGCAGGGGGCTGCCTTAATCGACATCGACTGCACTATCCATCCGAAGATCTGCGGTTACCATGGAAAGCACTGTTCATCTAGCCCAGCAGACACCAGTGTAGTCATAACAACACTATCCTCCATATCAGATTTAACATCAGAGTCGTATTGAGGCCTGGGGGTCCAGAACTCCCCAGCTCCAGGTTTAGGGACGGGCTGTAAGTCACGGGGAAATGAAAATGCCTGCCAGCTGGGGCACTCTCACAACAGGGCCCTGAGGCTTTTGGTTATCTAGGCCGCATCAGGCAAAAGGAGGCTCTCAGAACTTACAGAGACCAGACCTGGGTCAAATATATTTGAAATAATTTCCAAATACATTATCAGTGCTTTATTGAGCTTGCCTGGCTTAATGACCAATAAATAGTCCAAAATGGCAAACCCCACCCATGAGGTACTCCAGGGCAGGCTAGAGCAAGCACCCAAAGTATTTGAAATATTTCAAATAGTATTTGAACCCAGGTCTGACAGAGACCACAATAACACAGGCATCAGCAGACATCCATAAAAGGAAGTGAAGAGGGGAAAAAAAACAGAGAGAAGAATGGACGGGAGGAGAATGGAGGAGGAGGTTAGAGGTGATGAAGCATGAGTGTGAAGATGCCTTTTCGTATACACAACTCTTTTTATAGTCACCGCCCATAGCCAGAACACCAAGTCATCTAATCAGAGTTTTCTGAAAGAGATCAACAGGTTCTATAATACTAAACATGGATTGAATATGCTATATTTAAGCATAAGGCCACCTCAGGGATTTGTGGTATATGGCCAATATACAGGCTAGGGCTGTTCT
>NC_036853.1:50069032-50106267 GCF_002910315.2 Salvelinus sp. IW2-2015
TGTGAATCTCATTAGGGGGGAGGAGAGACTGTGTGTGCGTGCTTATGTGTGTGTGTACCTGCATAGCTTGTATGTGTGTGTATTTGTTTGTTTTAGTTGTCAACATATTTTTGTGTCTACACCTGTTGGTGTTTGTATGCGTCAGAGAACATCACATAAGGCCTCCTTGTCTTTCTCTCTCTCTCTCTCTCTCTCTCTCTCTCTCTCTCTCTCTCTCTCTCTCTCTCTCCATTCAGGAGTTCAAACCCATTGGTACAGGTCACAACCGCAAGGCCCAGCCCTTTATAGCTGCAGCTAACATCGACGACCATCGTCAGGTGGTGAGCACAGCCTACAACACCCCCATAGGCCTCTACTCCTCAGGCAACATCCAGGACGCCATGCACGGACAGATGAGGGGCCTGGTCCAGGACAAGCCAGAGGGGTGAGTTGGCTGGCTGGGTTGGTGAGATGGTCGGTGGGTTGATGGGTGGTTGGGTGGGTGGGTGTCTGTCTGTCTGTCTGTCTGTCTGTCTGTTTTCAATCTGTCGTCATGGTGATATCAGTAAGCTGTATAAGCTTCCACTGTCGTCTTCTATGAAAGCCTCTGTTCATTTGTTTCTGCCAGAGTTTTCTTACTGTAGCTAGCACTATTCCAAAACACATACAGTGCATTCGGAAAGTGTTCAGACCCCTTGACTTTAATCAGCACAACCGTTTTCAGCTGTGCTAACATAATTGCAAAAGGGTTTTATAATAATCAATTAACCTTTTAAAATGATAAACTGGGATTAGCTAACACAACGTGCCATTGGAACACAGGAGTGATGGTTGCTGATAATGGGCCTCTGTACGCCTATGTAGATATTCCATTAAAAATCAGCCGTTTCCAGCTATAATTGTCATTTACAACATTARCAATGTCTACACTGTATTTCTGATCAATTTGATGTTATTTTAATGGACCAAAAATGTGCTTTTCTTTAAAAAACAAGGACATTTCTTAGTGACCCCAAACTTTTGAACGGTGGTGTATGTATTAAAAAAAAGAATGGTCCACCACCCAAAGGACATCTGGCCAACTTGACACAACTGTGGGAAGCATTGGAGTCAACATGGGCCAGCMTCCCTGCGGAACGCTTTCAACACCTTGTAGAGTCTCCCGCCCGATGAATTGAGGCTATTCTGAGGGCAAAAGGGGGTTAAACTAAATATTAGGAAGGTGTTCCTAATGTTTTGAACACTCAGTGTATATATACACTTAAAAACTGGGTGGTTCGAGCCCTGAATGCTGATTGGCTGACAGCCGCGGTATATCAGACCGTATACCACGTGTATGCTAAAACATTTATTTGTACTTSTGTAATTACACTGGTAACCAGTTTATAGTAACAATAAGGCACCTCGGGGGTTTGCGTTGCGTCATTCATAAGAACAGCCCTAGCCRTGGTATATTGGCCATATACCACAAATCCCTGAGGTGCCTTATTGCTTAAATATAGCATATTCAATCCATGTTTAGTATTATAGACCTGTTGATCTCTTTCAGAAAACTCTGATTAGATGACTTGGTGTTCTGGCTATGGGCGGTGACTATAAAAAGAGTTGTGTATACGAAAGGCATCTGCACACTCATGCTTCATCACCTCTAACCTCCTCTCTCCATTCTCCTCCCGTCCATTCTTCCTCTCTGTTTTTTTTTCCCTCTCTTCACTTCCTTTTATGGATGTCTGCTGATGCCTGTGTTATGTGKGTCTCTGTCAGACCTGGGTTCAAATACTATTTGAAATATTTCAAATACTTTGGGTGCTTGCTCTAGCCTGCCTGGAGTACCTCATGGGTGGGGTTTGCCATTTTGGGACTATTTTATTGGTCCATTAAGCCAGGCAAGCTCAATAAAGCACTGATAATGTATTTGGAAATTATTTCAAATAGTATTTGACCYCAGGTCTGGTCTCTGTAAYGTCTRGAGAGCCTCCTTTTGCCTGATGCGGCCTAYGATAACCAAAAGCCTCAGGGCCCTGTRGTGAGAGTGCCCCAGCTGGCAGGCATCATTTCYCYCCGTGACTTACAGCCCGTCCCTAAACCTGGAGCTGGGGAGGTCTGGACCCCCAGGCCTCAATACGACTCTGATGTTAAATCTGATATGGAGGATAGTGTTGTTATGACTACACTGGTGTCTGCTGGGCTAGATGAACAGTGCTTTCCATGGTAACCGCAGATCTCGGATGGAATAGRTGCAGTCGATGTCGATTAAGGCAGCCCCCCTGCACCTCTCTGATTCAGAGGGGTTGGGTTAAATGTGGAAGACACATTTCAGTTCAATGCATTCAGTTGTACAACTGACTAGGTTTCCCCCTTTTTTTAATCTCCACAAAATGTGGGATATTTGTGTGTGTGTTTGTGAGTGCGTGCCGTATCTGTTATTAATGCTCACCTCTGTGTCTGTGTATTTTTGCTCATCTCTCTGTGTGTGTGTGTGTGTGTGTGTGTGTGTGTGTGTGTGTCCGTCTCTGTAGTAGCAAGACGCTGAGCTCCATCGAGGAGTCTGATGTGTACCGCATGCTCCTGAAAGACCAGGAGGAGCCCCAGGAGCCCCGGCAATCAGGTTCCTTCAAGGCCCTGCAGGACTTCGTCGACAGCGACGGTCAGTTCTCCACTAAATATCTTCTCTTTCATTATGATTTGGGTGGGTAATGATATCATCATTCAGTGTGGATTCCAGGCTATAATGCTGCAGTCCCGCACTCAAGAAGAGCTTCACGGTTGCATATAATAATGTATTATTTCTAAATGAGACATATCAAGGACGAACCTGTCGGTGTTGAAKCCGTCGTCAGTGTGGGCTAGCTCTCTCCCCCTCATACACTTCAGGACCTATAGTTGAATTAAAACCTCTAGCTATCAACATGGCATACATTTTGACCCCAAGAAAAAAACTTTTGGAAAAAGCCAAAATCAAAAGGAAGATATGACTTGAAATCAGTATTTTGTTGGCCATTMATTTTGTAAGACAAAGTGGAACGTTGTTCTGATCTTGGAAAGTGGGTATACAAGGAGTAAACTCTATATACAAATGAATTAGTAGGGAACAGATTACATGTCTAGGCTTTGGTTCAGCAGGCTAACATGGTCACCTTGAGTGGTACTGATGACCCAGGTTTGATATCTTTACTTGTTGTTTATTGTAAAGGGTCTTTGGGTTTTAGAAAAGTGCTATATAAGGCCTATGAACAAAAACATAAACGCAACATGTAAGGTCCCATGTTTCATGAGCTGAAATAAAAGATCCCAGACATTTTCCATACGCACAAAAAGCTTATTTCTCTCAAATTCTGTGCTATGGTGATATCATCAATATACTGTGCTTTAGTGACATCATCAATATACTGTGCTATGGTGTCATCATATCTGTGACATCATACATGTCTCTAATGCTCTGCTCCCTTTTGTATTTCAATATTAAAATAATTTAATATACTCCATGTACAGTGTGCTCCTAATTTGTATCATTTCTTTGTGACTTGTATTCTTTGTCACAAATGGTAACCTATTCCCTATGTATTGACCTGCTCGAAGTAGTGCACTATATAGGGAATAGGGTACCAATAGTGTGTGTCCCATGTGTTGTCCAGGGACTCGCCCCATGGTGACGAGGACAGTGAGAGCGCCCATGACTAAGCCACCGGCGCCCACAGGAAACCTGCAGAAACTGCCCATGTGTGACAAGTGTGGAAACGGCATTGTGTGAGTACTTCGAAGACAAAGCTGCTCTGAGAATGTCATATAAAAAGTTGGTATTGAGTTGCACCCATTTCTTTCAGTACTTAAAAGAAGAGTTACGGCCTGAAATCCAGAACCTGTTTTGAGATAACATTCCACTCCTTTTATTCTGTGTCATTGCCAAGAACAGGAGGCTGCTGAGGGGAGGACGGCTCATAATAACGGTCGGAACGTTAGATGTCTTGGATACCATTCCACCAATTCCGCTCCGGCCGTTACCACGAGCCAGTCCTCCCCAATTAAGGTTCCATCAACCTCCTGTGTTGTCGAACAGTATCTTTCTTCTACAGGGAGTTTGCTTAATTTTGTTAATCATCAGTGTTTGGTCAGACAAAGAGTGGCAAGGAGTATAATGATAGCAGAAACAAACTGCTACCCAGGCCAGAAGAGTTACACCTAAAAAGTTCTGCCAGAAACTAGTCGCCTCTTGAAAGTGCAATGCGGGCTGTTTTTATCTCATTATCAAAACATTTTTGGGGCAACAATTAAGTACCTTACTGTGATTGTTTTCATTTAAAATAGTCATAATAAACTCTTAGTAAAGAGGAATTTCTCACGCAATAATTTTGTCAGGACTGTCTGGGAGTGGTCTGATTGGGGAGGGGGAAACTGAAAACTAGCTGTTATTGGCAGAGAGGTTTGGGAAAAACCAGGCCAAAACTCCATCCCACTGAAACAGGCTGGAATTTCAGGCAGTCTTTTTAAACAGCTCTTACATTAAAAGGGCATTATCATAATGTTCACAATTTGACAGTATTGTTCCAACCTCTTAGTGTGGAAATGTATATAAAACACAGGAAAATCACATTTTTTTTACTGCACTGGGCCTTTAAAGGGGAAGTTGGAATTTGAGGTTGTACTTTTTAATATTTCTGCCAGTCTTTAGTCTAAAGACTGGCATATGAGAAATATGTATGAGAAAACATGTCATCAGGTGAGGAGCAACATAGCTGACAACAATGTACACTGAGAACACCTGCTGTTTCCATGACATAGACTGACCAGGTGAATCCAGGTGAAAGCTATAAGGGGAGGAGACAGGTTAAAGAAGGATTTCTAAGCCTTGAGACAATTGAGACATGGATTGTGTATGTTTGCCATTCAGCGGGTGAATGGGCAAGACAACAGATTTAAGTGCCTTTGAAYRGGGTATGGTAGTAGGTGCCGGCCGCACCMGTTTGAGTGTGTCAAGAACCGCAACGCTGCTGGGATTTTCACGCTCAACAGTTTCCCGTGTGTATCAAGAATGGTCAACCACCCAAAGAACATCCAGCAAACTTGGGGGGGGAGGGGGGATCAGCGTCAGCGGTAACTTCAGCCTACTCCTGTTGTTAACTCTGTTGTTCTCCTATAGGGGCACAGTGGTGAAAGCGAGGGACAAGTTCCGTCACCCTGGCTGCTTCGTGTGCACCGACTGTGACGTCAACCTTAAACAGAAGGGCTACTTCTTCGTGGAGGGCCAACTGTACTGCGAGACCCACGCTCGAGCCCGRACGAGACCCCCGGAGGGCCATGACCTTGTCACCGCTTTCCCCTCGGCATAGGACCCTTCTCACACACACACGCACCAGCCTAAAAACTCTGTCTGCCAGTGAGGCACCTTTGATTGTAACTGTTTGTGTCTGTGTTCTTCTGTGTTCTCTATTGTCTGTATGCTCTGTTTTGCACAAATCCTGAGAGTGCATTTGTTTGTGAATACACTTACATGTATACTACTCTCTTCCTTCAAATAAAGGGGGTTTTGACTCCATGTTGTGGAAATGCCTCATATGGTCTTTCTCTTCATCCCTTTCCTGAGCTGGCTGACTGACTGACTGACTGACTGACAGGCAGACACACTAGATGAAGTGCTGGCACGTCACAGTGTCACAAAGGGCACTGAGAGCCCCTCAAGAGGGTGGACGGCRAGGAGCTKTGAATGTGTCACCTTCCCCRGGTCAGCTGCTATTCCTCACGGGGTGTCACGGTGGGCATAAAGGGTACTRTCTGTTTACGATCTGGGATTTGGCATCCGGCCAGAYGGTGAGCCTCAATGAATGAGTTGTAAGGTCAGCAAGTGTTTGGGTGACAGCTGAAAGGGATGAATGCGAGGACGGACAACTGTGATTAGACAAAAACGAATGAGATTTTTTTTTTAAAGGACGGACAACTGTGATTAGACAAAAACGAATGAGATTTTTTTTAAACTTACACGTCTTCTGTTGGTTGAGCTTGTCATACACCTACTATGTGCATGTCGCTGAAGTGAAGTGAACCTAATTCATGTCGCTAGCTTACATTATTTCAACCTTTATCCCGAAGAGACTATACTTTCCCCTAGTGTTCAGTAGCCATCCCAACAGCTGTGTGGGTGAAGGAATTAATGGATATGAAGTAGTAGTCTGAAAAGACACGTTGGTCCTGGAWGTGTAAATGAAGTCACAATAACAGTCAATGACATTTTTGTTTTGCGTGCTCTTTTCAAAAAAGTTAACTCGGAGAGGGGTTATGAGATAAGTCGACAGTGATGTAGCCTATATCCTTCCACCAGTTGTGAGAGGCCTATAAAACCGGCCCTGGCTCCAATAATAACCCAAAGACCCCAGCTAAATAATGTACCATCGGCCCAGTGAATCAGACACTGATAAAAAAAAGTCATCTTGTGTGACTTTTGTAGATCACTTTTCAGTTCCCACACATTTAGGTGGGCTCAAGTGTCACGTCCCTCTTTTTCTAGATGACGCCAGATGTTTTCTCAGTGGGGCAAAACATCACAGACATTTGACAGGGTGAGATCACAGGTAAGTTGATCCCGTTGGCTATAACCGTAAAAGGAAAAGGGTACCTTGGCAAGAGTCTGTATTACAACATGGCATAAGGTTGAGAAGTGTTGGCACAAAATACAACAGCCCAGTTGTCCATGAAATGTTGTAAACAGGCCTTTAATAGGCCTACTATAGAACAATATCTAATTTGAAGCATACAGATATTTCTTAAGAAGAGACTAAGCATATGTATAGATTAGACATGACTTGTTAAAATGGCAAAAGGTTCAGTCTCAAAAGTCACAAATTGAGAAGGGTGTAAAAATGGTGTGTGAAAGAAATGTTGATGCTAAACTTCGTGCTCCCTAATAMATCATTGCGTAATGCTACCATGGYAATCGGAGTTCTGATTTCCCTAAAATTCTATCCAAACTCTGATTGGAACCAGAACGCCGGTTACCATGGTAACATTACGCTATGATATATTAGGGAGCACGAAGTTTAGCAAGTCTTGAAACTAATGAGCTACGATTATTAATTAGCAGTTTGAACGTGTCATGTTCAAGCAAACAGAGTTTCTGCAGAGGGTAAGTTATTATTGATTTACCGTTTGACTATGTTTTACTATAACGTTCGCTAATTACCTAGCAAACTTGCCTTGGCTTTGACTAGCTACAGTAACGTTAGCTAGCTAAGTTAGTTATTTAGTTAGCTAACTTTAGCTATCTACAGTCGCCTTGTAGCTGGCTTTTTAACCCAGTAATGTTGATAGCCTTGAGTCTTAACATGAGAGGTCTAGCTGGAACATTAGCTAAGCTATCCTAAATTAAATGGCATTTAATCCCTGCTCATTAATGTTTTAGGTTACTGTCAATGACTGCAATACAAGGCCCATTCCTGTTCAGGGACCAAACGTGCTGTCATCTAGCTATCACCCCAGATAGCATCAGCAGCTTGAGAAGGCTCCTGCACACCCGAGGCCCCTCTGTCTCCAAGAGAACAAGGTTGAATGTTAATAATGAGGACATATCATGTCCTGCATTTAAGCTAGGMATTTCTATGTTATGACATTGTTTGATGATAGTTACAAAGAATATAGCCTAGGCTTTCATTATGAAATACGTCAAGTGTTCGATATGCTAAGTCTACTTGTTGGAGAGTAGGCTAATTAAGAATGGCTGCTGAATATGTATGTACAAATCTGTGTTAAACCCACGATAATATTTTATTATTGACCTCACTCATTCCTTGCACTCATTTCAGGTTGAGTGGAGCACACTGGTTTCACAGCACATGGAGATAACACAGCCTCTTCGTAATTGTAACAGCAAATCAGGGATATCTTCAGAAAAGTTTAACAATGTTTCATTGATGAAAGAAACAAATGGATCAGAGACGCGTAGAGCRTCCTACAGGCAATCAGCGACGGCGTTCGACTCTGCCTGCTCCCCAAGACGCAGTGACTCAGGAGACCGAGCTCTCGTGACAAACTATAAATCTGAGATGATAGTCGATTTGGAGAATACGGTGGACAGACTGAAAAACGCTCTGGTGTCACTGGAGGAGGTCACTATCTTCTGTAGTCTCCATTTTCATAGAAAGATGAGAGAAAACAAGGCGGAAGACCGCCCATCTTTGGCAATCACAATGTCTTAGCTCAAAAATGCAACAATTCACAGAATGCCCATTCTTTGACCAATCAACAATGTCTTAGGCTCAACAGTGCAACAATTCACAGAAATGGCTGGTGATCACAGTTCCACCTCCAAACTCAATACCCACCTTGTCACGTTCAACAATTGCAAAACATACCCAGAAAGTCAGAGGCAAGATCCACCATCCAAGATAGAGGAAGACTAGGATGAGAGAGTTGCTCAAAATGGAGAGCCTATCATTGGAGGACAGGTGCATTTACTTGGAGAAGGAGAAACAGACTTGCGGAGGAAGCTGCGGAAGACTAAGGACTACTGCAAGGAGTGTGTCCGCGAGCTCAAGAGGATCCTTCCAAAGTATGAGGACCTCAAAGCCTTGCATAAAGCCCTGGATAAGTGCAACAAGCAGCAGGCGCAGAGAACCGCAGACTCGTCAACGCTCTTGAGGCCGAGAGCCAGGCAGGGAGAGATCCAGGGATCCCAGCCTGGCTCGGAGCCAAAGAAGGGATGGTGACAACGGGTGTGGTTCAACTGGAGAGGGCCAACGATCGCTGCCCCCAGCTAACCCAGAGAGAAGGGGACTGGAGGACCGAATGGCCTCGCTGGCAAGGAGGTCAGCCGCCTCACGAACGAGCTGGATATGAGCTGGGCCGAACTCCATCGGCTGGGCCAGGAGGAGAAGCCCTTGAGGGAGCACGACTAGGGATGCAGCCCTCTGGCCTGTCGGGCAACAAACACCCAGCCGAACGCATCCTGGACAGCGTGGGGAAAGAGCGCAAGGGCCATGTCGGGCTCCGTGGCCCATCTCAAAGAGGAGAACAAGACACTACGAGAGAACCTCAAGCAGAGTGTCAAGAGGGGTGAGGAGGCAGAGGGCRGWGCCAAGCAGCTGAGGGAATTGCAGGCCATATTGGAAAGCTGCCTGCTCACGGTGCAGCAGGAGAAAGACCTGCTAACGCTGGAGGTGAGGCAGCTCCACCAGGAGTACATTGATCTCAGCAGTAGCATCTCGCTGCAACAGAGAGAGGAGCACCGTCACCACTACCGGGATATTAGCAGGGTCACATGAGGTGATTGATGGTGGAGCCAGGCAGYAAGAGAGTCCAAGGCAGCCTCTGAACAGCAGCCCTATTACCAGAGAAATGCTGGATGGCCCTGTAGGTAAGGTTAAAAGCTAACAGAAGATTAACATTTTAAAAGTAGAGACATCACCACTAGTCGTCCTGGAGCTCATAATTTGAATGACTTTCTTTTTCTTTGGACTGTGTAGGCGGAGAGGCAATTGACCATATAAGGAAGCGTTTCGAGGAGGAGCAGAGAGCCCAGAGGTACAAAAACATCATCAATCAGAATGAATGAGGCTGTAGCTGGATCAGTGGGCCAGGCAGACTKGATGTTGACCTCTACCTCCCGTACCACGTCCTGTGTGACAGAGGAGTCAGGAGGKGTCAAACATACTGTAGCTTACCGTAGAGCTCTCTGCACCACTTCACCAACAATATGCCCGTCACAAAGTCATGTACCATATGCACTATATAGATTTGAATTCCCTAATTTTATATTATGCTTTTCAAAATATTTTGTCAGTGTTATCATTTCTGATGTTTTTTACTTGAGAATTCGAGCTACTGTAGATAAATGGCATATCAAGGCTATTTGTGGCTAGGGTCGRGACGATGCCAGTATTACCATACTCGTTAGTAATGTGGCAAGGAAACAAAACATGAAGCGGATTTMACTTCTTTAGGAAAACAGCCCTGATGTTGGAAACAAACATCATTATGTTGTCATCCAGAGTCACATGTATTTATTTTCCAAGCTATAGCACATAAAATGTTATATCTAACAGGTTTTTAAAGGACCAAAGAGTTTGGTCTGCTTCATGTTTTCATTTCTGTCATGGGGAAAAAATATTGTGATAGCGGTCTAAGGCACTGCATTTCAGTGCAAGAGGCAATGGTTCGAATCCAGGCTGAATCACATTCGGCCACATTCGGGGTTTGGCCKGGGTAGGCCATCATTGTAAATAAGAATTTGTTCTTAACTGACTTGCCGAGTTAAATAAAAAATTTAAAAATGGCATCCCGGCTCTATTTGTTGCCGTTGTGCAGCACATACTCCATGTAGTTTCATTTGGAGAAGGTCAGGATATTTTTGGACAGTAGGGGGTGCTGTTGTATCATTCATGAGCCACCTCTCTATTAGACCTCAACAGCCAAAAGGGGTCATCACAGTTTATGTTGGTAGTATGTAGTCTGYTGTATGCATCATTCATACTAACATGTCTAATAAACATGCACTGGGCATTACAATCCAGTTGGTGAAGTTTTATATTTGATTCCCTTGTTTATAGGCAGGCCTAGTATTATAGTGTTTGCTATTTTGCACCCAAAGACCCAATAAGTCAGATGGAAACCCACCATTTGAGTTAACACTTTATTTGGATAGTCTGTAGAGCATCTACAGATGGACTATCAGTAACATTTCAACTAACAATCTACTAACCCTAACCGTAACAGTATAGCATAACGATCTGCAGAGATTCTACAGATGGACTATCTGCACTATTCTAATAAGGTGTGACCCGTTTTGACTCCTTATGGTTACACAGATGGCAGATGAGCACATTGGGATTCTGTATACCCCGCTAGCCATGCCATGCTAATCATTGGATGGCTTTTGTGGGACTATATGACTCGCATCTCAGCGTCTCTTGAGGCTTTCATTCTTGTCCGCTACCCATCTGTCTGGCAGAAAGAGTTTGTTGTGTTGCATTGTTGTCATCAGGCCACTTATGCTTAGCTACTCTTGCCAACTTTAGTCTATTTAGTCTTTTCCAGGAAGTAAGAACCCCATTCTTTGACAGAATCAATACATATTTATTTTTCTCCACCCGAAAACATGTTTTACTTCCTGACTTGTCCGATACCCATTTGTCTGGCAGAAAGACCGATCTATTGCGTTGTCATCAGGCCACTTATCCTGAGCAACTTTAGTCCATTGAGTAATTTCACAAAGTAAGAACTCCATCGTTTGACAGAATCAATACTTTTTTWTGTTTTGTTATGTGTCCCGGGAAACATATTTTTCATCTCATGACATTCATTCTCTCACTGATGTAACTGCTGCAGTCATTTCATGCTACAGTCAGCATGTGAGTCAATGAATAATTCTTTAATGTATATCTGTCGTAAGAAAATATTATATGGGCATTTGATATCGATTCTGTTTCACAAATGTATAACTCCCATTCTGTCAATGGATTCATAGTCTTTGACTTCAAAATGTTAGATGGATGGAAAGCCAAGTGTTAAGTGATCAACTTCACTGCTTGCATCCTAATGTAATTCCGTAGTGAACACAGACAGTATCAAAGGGGAAATGACATACGTCTTAAACCCCATTGCTCATGTTCTTCAGACTTGATTTAGAACGGGGGCAGCTCCCCCYCGGGCTCCGCTCTCTGTAAGCCGCAGGTCAATAACTTTCGACAGCCTGATAAACCATTATTGGCTTACGTGCTGAATGGCCCATGAATGAGTTACTAAAAACAGAGGCATTGAACCAATCCCCGCCACACAACCGCGGTGATGGACTAAGAAACAGGAAGAAAGGACAGCCTCTTAAATGATCCAGAAATATAGTGAGGACATGAGACTGTTTCCTGCAACCGAAGGCGAGGGAGGGGTTCCGGATCTGTCCTGGACTGTCTAATAATATAGCGTGCATATATACAGTGGGGCAAAAAAGTATTTAGTCAGCCACCAATTGTGCAAGTTCTCCCACTTAAAAAGATGAGAGAGGCCTGTAATTTTCATCATAGGTACACTTCAACTATGACAGACAAAATGAGAAAAGAAAATCCAGAAAATCACATTGTAGGATTTTTAATTAATTTATTTGCAAATTATGGTGGAAAATAAGTATTTGGTCAATAACAAAAGTTTATCTCAATACTTTGTTATATACCCTTTGTTGGCAATGACAGAGGTCAAACGTTTTCTGTAAGTCTTCACAAGGTTTTCACACACTGTTGCTGGTATTTTGGCTGTGGACAGGTGTCTTTTATACTGATAACAAGTTCAAACAGAGGAGCCTCTTAAAGAAGAAGTTACAGGTCTGTGAGAGCCAGAAATCTTGCTTGTTTGTTATTGACCAAATACTTATTTTCCACCATAATTTGCAAATAAAGTATTTAAAAATCCTACAATGTGATTTTCAGGATTTTTTTCTCTCATTTTGTCTGTCATAGTTAAAGTGTACCTATGATGAAAATTACAGGCCTCTCTCATCTTTTTAAGTGGGAGAACTTGCACAATTGGTGGCTGACTAAATACTTTTTTGCCCCACTGTATGTGCCAGAGTTGCAATATACACTGACTGTACAAAACATTAGGAACATCCTAATATTGCGTTGCACCC
Organism: Salvelinus sp. IW2-2015; assembly: GCF_002910315.2. Classification (NCBI taxonomy): domain Eukaryota; kingdom Metazoa; phylum Chordata; class Actinopteri; order Salmoniformes; family Salmonidae; genus Salvelinus; species Salvelinus sp. IW2-2015. The sequence goes on from NC_036853.1 coordinate 50,081,613, forward strand.
CCTTTTGCCCTCAGAACAGTCTCAATTTGTCGGGGCATGGACTCTACAAGGTGTCGAAAGCATTCCACAGGGATGCTGGCCCATGTTGACTCCAATGCTTCCTACAGTTGTGTCAAGTTGGCTGGATGTCCTTTGGGTGGTGGACCATTCTTGATACACACGGGAAACTGTTGAGTTTGAAAAACCCAGCAGCGTTGCAGTTCTTGACACTCTCAAACCGGTGTTCCTGGCACCTACGACCATACCTTGTTCAAAGGCACTTAAATGTTTTGTCTTGCCCATTCACACTCTGAATGGCACACATACACAATCCATGTCTCAAGGCTTAAAAATCCTTGTTTAACCTGTCTCATCCCCTTCATCCACACTGATTTGAAGTGGATTTAACAAGCGACATCAATGAGGGATCATACTGTAGCTTTCACCTGGATTCTCCTGGTGCTGTCTCTTATACACATCTAGATGTGTATAAGAGACAGCTCTATACCAGGCGGTGTCAGAGGAAGGCCCTAAAAATTGTCAGACTCTAGCCACCCTAGTCATAGACTGTTCTCTCTGATACCGCACGGCAAGCGGTACTGGAGCGCCAAGTCTAGGTCCAAAATGCTCGTTAACAGCTTCTACCCCCAAGCAATAAGACTGCTGAACAATTCATCAAATGGCCACCGGACTATTTACTTTGACCACCCTTTTGTTTTTACAATGCTGCTACTTGCTGTTTATTATGTATGCATAGTCACTTTACCCCTACCTACATGTACAAACTACCTCAACTAACCTGTACCCCCGCACATTGACTCGGTACTGGTACCCCCGGTATACAGCCTCGTTATTGTTATGTTTTATTATTTTGCTGTCTCTTATACACATCTAGATGTGTATAAGAGACAGGTCTGATACTGCACGGCAAGCGGTACTGGAGCGCCAAGTCTAGGTCCAAAAGGCTCGTTAACAGCTTCTACCCCCAAGCAATAAGACTGCTGAACAATTCATCAAATGGCCACCGGACTATTTACTTTGACCACCCTTTTGTTTTGTACACTGCTGCTACTTGCTGTTTATTATGTATGCATAGTCACTTCACCCCTACCTACATGTACAAACTACCTCAACTAACCTGTACCCCCGCACATTGACTCGGTACTGGTACCCCCGGTATACAGCCTCGTTATTGTCATGTTTTATTATTTTGTGTTAGTTTTAGTTTATTTAGTCAATATTTTCTAACTCTATTTCTAGAACTGCATTGTTGGTTAAGGCCTTGTAAGTAAGCATTTCACAGTAAGGTCTACACCTGTTGTATTYGGCACATGTGACAAATACGATGTGATTTGATTTGAATTTGGAAATGTCAGCACTGACACACAGCTTGATTAAATGAGTCAGTTTCTATCATTACACGCTGGATTTGCAACTATTAGGTGTCAATAAATTACAACCTGCGTTCTGAACTAATGTGTTGTTTTCCACCTCCGCTTTTAATTAAAGCACATCTATCAAAACAAGGCCTCAGAATCCATTTCAAAAGAAAAAGTATGATCTATGGTAGCATTTACTATGGTAGCATTCACAAAAGGCAATGTCAACATATTTCGTCCCACGATCAACATTTAAATATCAACATTTGCATGTGGCCAAAGTAGTCCAGTTGTAAGAAGCAGCAAGTTTTAAACAGCAGTTTCATAAGCTCTTGATTATCAATGGCACAATTCAGCAATGCATTTGGCACTTGCATGAAATCATTTACACATTTTGAACACACTTGGTTCTTCACTGAACCTTTTGACAATAAACTAATGTGAAAAAGCAGAATGTTTTACCCATAATTCACCCTTACAGTAGGTTGCACAGAACAGCAATTTCACATTTCAGTTGATATTATGAATTCAGACTTTAGTCGCTTGGAAATCTGTATCGCTCATGTCCTTTTCCCTCAGTGTCTTTCTGCTCATGATGCTCCTCGACCCAGAATTGACAGGTTGGCTGCACTTACACACGGACAGAAACGCAGTCCGGTAGTTGTTGTTCATCCACCCGTAGAGGATGGGGTTGACAAAGGTCGAGCACATGGCCACGATGTGGAACATGGTGAAAAGCAGCTTGAAGTCTTTCATGTCCAAGACACTGTTGTCAATGTCAATGGCCAGCTGGAAGGCGTGGAGAGGCAACCAACTCACTGCAAACACCACCACCACGATCACCAGCATCTTAGTGGTCTTCCTCTTGCGCTGGTTGCGGTTGTTCCTCCCTGCCGGACTCACGTGGTTCTTCAGCTTACTCCAGATGCGGATGTAGGCGAAGGAGTTGATGGCCAGCGGCAGGCAGTACTGGAGCAGGAGCATGGAGATACTATAGATGGTCCCGTCCATGCCGCTCCCTGGCCACTTTTCCGTGCAAACCTGAATGGACTGCTCGGGCGAAAGGTCAAACGTCCCGTACTCCCGGAAGACGGCGAGCGGGCTGGCCAGGACCGCGCTTATGGCCCACGTCATGACGATGACGGCGGCACACATTTCCTTGGACATCTTGGTCTCCAGGTGGTAGACGATGCTCCGGTGGCGGTCCAGGGCGATGATGTTGAGCGTGATGGTGGAAACGTGCACGGACATGCCTTGGGAGAAGGGCAGTATGAAGCACAACGCCTGGCCAAACCTCCACTCTCCATGGAGAGTATTGATCAAAGTAAAGGGCAGACATAGAGTATTCACCAGCAGATCCGCCACAGCCAGGTTCACGATGAAAAAATTGGTGACGGTGTGCAGAGTTTTGAACTTGTACACCACGTATATCACCAGGGAGTTTCCGATGACTCCGAACAGGATGATGGTGCTGTAAGCCAGGATGAGGATCACTTGCACTCCCACCAGCTTGGTGCTGTCCTCCAGGTCTGGAAAGGTGTTGTAGCAGTTTGAGAATTGACCAGCAAGTCTAGAAGAATTCGCACAGTCCTCCATTGGAGTTATGTTTACTTGACTTGCATTATCCATTGGTATCGTTCCCCTCCGGGCCTCACAAATTCTGCAATAAGAGGAGGGAGATCATTTTGACAGAGGACATACACTTGTTTACATCTATGAACATAGTCTTGGGTTACAAAACATTTTTAAAGCTCCTTGCCATTTTAGACTGCAGAGAATGATGTAATTGTTGGGAGGTTTAAAGACCATTGTATAAGCTGCTAGCATCAAGTGTGAGGCATACCTGTGACATATACACTACCGTTCAAAAGTTTGGGGTCACATAGTGTCACGATCATTGTAATGATGAGACCAAGGCACAGCGTGCATAGAGTTCCACATAATTTTAATAAAGAGAAACTCACTTAAACAAAAAACAACAAAAGCACAAACGAAACGTGAAGCTACTGATGTGCAAAAAGGCAACTATACGTGACAGAAGATCCCACCAACAAAGGACCAAGCGGCGTGCCCAGGAAGAAGAAGTATCCTGGACTTGGGAAGAAATCCTGGATGGAGCAGGACCCTGGACAAGGGCTGGGGAGTATCGCCGCTGGCGGGGGTGTAACGGATGTGAAATGGCTAGCTAGTTAGCGGGTACGCGCTAATAGCATTTCAATCGGTTACGTCACTTGCGCTGAGACCTGAAGTAGGGTTTCCCCTTGCTCTGGCAAGGCCGTGGCCTTTGTGGAGCGATGGGTAACGATGCTTCGTGGGCGACCGTTGATGTGTGCAGAAGGTCCCTGTTCGCGCCGTGTGTCGGGGCGAGGGGACGGTTTAAAGTTATACTGTTACATTGGTGCCGTGACCGGATCACTGGTTGCTGCGGAAAAGGAGGAGTTGAAAGGGGGTGAGTGTAACGGATGTGAAATGGCTAGCTAGTTAGGGGTACGCGCTAATAGCATTTCAATCGGTTACTACACTTGCGCTGAGACCTGAAGTAGGGTTTCCCCTTGCTCTGCAAGGGCCGTGGCCTTTGTGGAGCATGGGTAAACGATGCTTCGTGGGCGACCGTTGTTGATGTGTGCAGAGGGTCCCTGGTTCGCGCCGTGGTCGGGGGAGGGACGCCGTAAAGTTATACTGTTACATTGATGCTGTTGACCCGGATCACTGTTGCTGCGGAAAAGGAGGAGGTTGAAAGGGGGGTGAGTGTAACGGATGTGAAATGGCTAGCTAGTTAGCGGGTACGCGCTAATAGCAATTTCAATCGGTTACGTCACTTGCGCTGAGACGTGAAGTAGGGTTTCCCCTTGCTCTGCAAGGGCCGTGCCTTTTGGGAGCGATGGTAACGATGCTTCGTGGGCGACCGTTGATGTGTGCAGAAGGTCCCTGGTTCGCGCCCGTGTCGGGGCGAGGGGACGGTTTAAAGTTATACTGTTACAGGGGCACACGGGGAGATTGGAGGAGGTAGGGTTTAGACCTGAGCCAACTCCCCGTGCTTACTGTGGGGAGCGTTGTGACTGGTCAGGCACCGTGTTATGCAGTGATGCGCACGGTGTCTCCAGTGCGCATCTAGCCCGGTGCGCTCTATTCCAGCTCCCTGCATTTTCCGCGCTAGAATGGGCATCCGCCAGGACGGGTTGTGCCGGTCAGCGCTCCTGGTCTCCAGTACACCTCTTCGGACCAGGATATCCTGCGCCGGCTCTACGTACTGTATCGCAGTCGCCTTCACAGCCTAGTGCGTCCTGTTGCCAGCGCCCGACTTATCTGCTAAGTGAGCATCCAGCCAGGACGCATTGTGCAGCTCTACACTCCAGATCTCTAGTGCGCATCCACAGTCCAGTACGTCTTGTGCTCTTCCCACGACTGCCTGAGGTGGTGTCATCAGCCCGGTGCACTGTACCGGTCCCGACGCATCAGGCTCCAGTGCGCATCCACAGTCAGTACGTCCTGTGCCTCTTCCCGCACTCGCCTGAGGTGCATGTCATCAGCCGGTGCACCGGTACCGGTCCCACGCATCAAGCTCCAGTGTGCCTCCACAGTCCCAGAGCTTCCGGCGACAGTTCCCAGTCCAGAGCTTCCGGCGACAGTTCCCAGTCCAGAGCTTCCGGCGACAGTTCCCAGTCCGGAGCTTCCGGCGACGTTTCACAGTCCGGAACCTCCTGAGACGGTCCACGGTCCGGAGCCTACAGCGACGGTCCACGGTCCGGAGCCTCCAGCGACGGTCCCCGGTCCGGAGCCTTCTATGTTGACCTGATATGGTTCCCAATCAGAGACAGCTGTTTATCGTTGTCTCTGATTGGGGATCATATTTAGTTTGTTTTGTTAGGTGAGTTTCAGTTTATTAAAATTATGTGGAACTCTACTCACGCTGCGCCTTGGTCTCATCATTACAACGATCGTGACAGATAGAAATGTCCTTGTTTTTGAAAGAAAGGCAAAAAAAATGTCCACTAAATGGCCTCTGTACACCTACGTAGATATTCCATAAGAAATCTGCCGTTTCCAGCTACAATAGTAATTTACAACATTAACAATGTCTACACTGTATTTCTGATCAATTTGATGTTATTTTAATGGACAAAAAATKTGCTTTTCTTTCAAAAACAAGGACATTTCTAAGTGACCCCAAACTTTTGAACGGGGGTGTGCATACAAAATCTCCTGCAACATCGAGGGTAGGGCAGAAACATGAGGTCGCCCTATCACAGTGACTCATTGAACTCCGGAGACTAGTTGAATTTCGCAGCTGGAGACTAGTTGAATTTTGCAGCATAGAAATAAATATCATGCCAACAACCTTTTTCTAGTTTTCCTCTCACCCCCAAGCCACTGAATAAAATATGACTTGTGTTCTCTTTCAGTTGTTTCACAGCACATTGTATTAAGGATCACCTGACAAAACTTGTTAGTCTCAATACTGTATTCATTTATAGATTTTATATTTTACCTTTATTTTACCAGGTAAGATTAAATATCTATTCTACAAGAGACAGCTGGATGAAATAGCAGTAAATGTCATTTACATTTACAACAAAACACAAAGGACTACATTTAAAAAATGAATTTACACATTGAGCATGCAAGATGCTTTGGGGAGGTGTGGTGCATTTAGGGGTGWAAACATTGATAGCCCCCCAACTTCACTGTCCACCATAGTTTTTACCTTAGCTTTAAACTCATTCAAAGAGACCAGATCCTGCAATTTTCATGTCCTTTTATAGCTTGTTCCAAGTGGAAGGAGCTTCTTTTTTTTTTTAACCTAGCTTTGTACAGGCCTTAACACTGTCAACAAAACACAGTCATGTGAGTGTAGGCGATATAGCTGTAAATCAGCTATACGATTACCTACATTGCTGCAGGGGATTGCTCATCCTGCATCCTACTGTTGCCCTTTGATGATCAAATAGCCAAGGGTCATCTTACTTACCACTATAGGTTTAAATACACTATATATATATATATACATATATATATATATATATACACAAAAATATGTAGACACCCCTTCCAATTAGGGGATTCTGATATTTCAGCCACACCCATTGCTGACAGGTGTATAAAATCAAGCACACAGCCTTGCAATCTCCATAGACAAACATTGGCAGTAGAATGGCCTTACTGAAGAGCTCAGTGACTTTCAAAGTGGCACCRTCATAGGATGCCAGCTTTCAGTTTGCAAAAATGTCTGCCCTGCTAGACCTGCCCTGGTCAAYTGTAAGTGCTGTTATTGTGAATTGGAAATGTCTAGGACCAGCAACAGCTCAGCCGCGAAGTGGTAGGCGACACAAGCTCACAGAACGGGACCGCCGAGTGCTGAAGCGTGTAAAAACCGTCTGTCCACGGTTACAACACTCACTATCGAGTTCCAAACTGCCTCTGGAAGCAACGCCAGCACAAKAATTGTTCTTCGGGAGCAGCCGCACACAAGCCTAAGATCACCATTCGCAATGCCAATAGTCRGCTGGAGTGGTGTAAAGCTCGCCGCCATTGGACTTTGTAGCAGTGGAAACATGTTCTCTGGAGTGATGAATCATGCTTCACCACCAGACCGTTTGACGGTCTAATCTGGTTTTGGCGGATGCCAGGAGAACACTACCTGCCCCAATGCATAGTGCCAACTGTAAAGTTCTGGATTTGGGCAGAATAATGGTCTGGGGCTGTTTTTCATTGCTTCGTGCTAGGGCTCTTAGGTCTCAGTGAAGGAAATCTTAACACTACAGGCATACAATGACAGTCTAGATGATTTCTGTGCTTCAACTTTGTGACAACACGTTTGGGAAGGCTTCCTGTTTCAGCATGACATACCCCGGTGCAACAAAGCGAGGGTCATACAGAAATGGTTGTCGAGATCAGTGCTGGAATAATTGACGTGGCCTGGCACAGAGACTGATCTCAACCACATCAAACACCTTGGGATAAATTGGGAACGCAGACTGCGAGCTAGGCCTAATCGCCCACGTCAGGCCCGACTCACGAATTACCTTGTGACTGAATGGAAAAAGTCTCGCAGCAATGTTCAGACATCTGAGTGGAAAGCTTCCAGAAATGAGAGCTGTATAGCGCAAAGGGGGGGACCAAACTCCATATTAATGCCCGTTGATATTTAGAATGAGAATGTTTGGACGAGCGGTGTCATACACTTTTGTCTGTAGTGAATGTAAATGAACTATCAAATTATGTATAACCTTGCATGGGAAAACATATGGAAAAACGAGGGTAGTAGCCTATCCAGTGATTCGTCACTCCTTATTGTTTCCTGAGATCATGTCTTGTTTGTGGCAGTTCTAGTGGGAAGCCATATACGGTTGAAAATGGCAGATTTTTATAATTTATAATAAGTTGCTAAATTGGAACTGCAGTGACTTTACAGTAACATGCTATTTATCAGGTTCTCCGCCTCACCAGTGCTGTATGGGTTTTGCTGACACTTATTAAAACTTCAGCACACCGACAGAAATTCCCGCGTCCCTCCCGCTAACTGGGCTACTTTTGCACATTTGTTATCGTCTGAGTGAGGGAAATGCTGTAAATTGAGAGGAGTCGATGTGTTCTAAAAGATGAGACTTTAAGGATTATAATAAAWACCCGTGATGTCACACAAGCAAACCACACCCATGAGTCCATATGTGCAGTTCACATTTCCATATTTGAAAACTCATGTCATTTACAGTAGCARCGATTTATGATAGCTATGTTCGATCCACAGTTACMAGGATGACATGCGTTATACCCRGGGTTGTCCTGAAGAGAATGAGCCTATGTTTGTCATATAGTGAAGGACAAGCTTTCAAATGATGCCCACCTGATGGTGGGGACACGGGTCTGCGTTCCAAACCAAAAACTACTAGTGTGCTTGCTTCAGTTCCTCAATGGCAAAGCTAGGAGTGCACAARAAACGAAGTACTGTGCACAGTTTGGAGTGGTGTGTGTCCACTTGGAGACACCGGTTCTCACTCAAACCTTTGTAATAGTTTTTGCACTCCAAAAATGCACTGAATGTTCTTATTATGTTACTAAATGTATCCAGAGTACTTTCAGATTTTGCTATTGACAAATGCTGTGAAAAGTACAGTAAATGTTAAATGCACATCAAATCAAAAGTGTAATGTTTGGATTCAGTCTTGTGTCAGGTGAGCTGTTGTGACCTCACCTTTTGTTCTGATAACTTCGCCATATCTCCAAAGTGTTAACTTTCAATTGCTACCTTGGTCATGTATATGCTTTGTATTGTTATTTTGTTAGAAACATTTAAATGTTGCTTTATCCCTATAGGCTAATTGCCAGAGTGTACGGGGTATTAATGAGCAGCATGTCCTAGTGTCTGTAAATAAGATTTTTTTCTTATGACCTATTCTGAGGATCTCCTGACCTGCCTGTTAAAATGAAAGTTATATTTAAATCAATCAATTTCATTTTGCTCTCAAGCTGTATATGTCTAGCTGCTTTTCTAAATGGCAGTATTTTTAGGAGTGAATTTGGGATTTCAAACAGTCCTGCGTTTAATACTTCTTGGCTGACAAACTTTGGCAATTCATGATAACATGACTTGGAACTCATACCAAAAATTCCTATTGCTTCCTGTGACAACTGAATCAGAATGAAGAGCGATGATAAGAGTTGATATACTGGCATCCTGTATGATACACCAAGAAATAGACTGTCTACTTTGGAAATCATTCACAATATCTTAGTGCATTCTATACGATTTTTCTTCAAATGATTATCAGGAATTTATTTCTCACGTCATAGACATTTTATGGCGTTCCTAAATTAATTTCATTTGTGTACAACCTATAGAAGGTTAGAAAATATGACATAAGAAATCTTTCATGATACTGATATCTAGAAGAAGAAAGAATATAGGATTAAATTGGATATACATTTGATAAATTCTTAACTAAACAAATGATCAGCATATTTTCGCATCGGCAAGTAACTGCTATAGAATAACCGACTCACCTTGATCTGTAACAGACGCATTCGTTATACTTCCGATGATAACCCTTTTTGTCAAGGTTCTCAGCAGCGTATTAGTATTTTCAATTTAACATTAAATAATAACCTATATTCAAGTTGCAGCATTTTTTTTTATCATCACATGTCCTAGGTATCAAGCCATTTTATTGTATCGCACATCAAGTAGTCGACATATCTAGGAATCTAGACAACAAGCAACTGACTAACTGAACAGTGATATATATTGGCAAAACTCCACGKTTTTTTTCTACGAGGTATGTGCTCAACAAGACACGCTGTGGASTCCTGTCTTGAAAGGAGCGCATATTATGTGTGGCCAGCTTCGAGAGTGTGCGCCAGGGGGAGGGGGAGATGATGAAGCGCGCTAAATGACAGAGGGGGCGTATTACCCTGACAGAAATAAACATTGCCTCAAGGGAGAAAGTCTATGCCTTATAAATGATTTCGGATCCATTTCCAGTTCAAACAAACAAGACACCAACAGATATGCCTGGGGTAAACTGCCTGGGTCATTCCACGAAATTAGTCMMTTTTGCRCCCTTTAATATTTTARGTAGAAATTGTGTTCTAATATTGAATGTATATTATTATATTAAAATTAAGTGCCSTTTAATATAGACCACATGGGAATTTGGTTGTACTTGCAATAATACCAGTTTTTGTCAAATAACGTTATTTTGATAGGTTCTCAGCAATTTATCAGTCTTTTAACATTATTTGAAAGTTACATAATTCCCTTTTTCAAGTTGCAGCATTTTTTAAATCACCCCATGTCTGTGATATCAAWTACATTTTGATTGTATTGTACATAGACATATTTAGGAAACTACACAACAAGCCGCTAACTAACTGACTGGAGATATATTTTGGTAAAATTGCATGGCTTTTTTTCTACAGAGGTATGCGCGCAACAAGACGAGCGCACTGCGCACGCGGTGGATTCCTTTGAAGGCGCGCATATTCTGTGGCCAGTTTCAAGAAGGAGACAGAGAAGGATTGGGATATTATATGAAGCGCGTTAATGGCAGAGAGGGGGTGTAACCCTGACAGATATAAACATTGGGGTGATTCTATTAATCTCGCCTGGGCGCCCATGTAGGTGTGAAAATTGATTGCATTTGATTTGGAACYAGGCTGCCTTCCGGGCATGAGCCAGGAGCCCAGCTCTGTCTGATGCAGGGTTCTTACATCATGAGAATCCTGGAAAAGTATTGCAATTTTAAAAAATGGTGTTTTCCAGGCCTGGAAAAGTTTTGGAAAATGTTCAAATCTGAAAAGTTTTGGAAAAGTCATGGGAATGAATTTAATAATTTATCTTAACTTCTTATGGCTGCAGGGGCAGTATTGAGTAGCTTGGATGAAAGGTGCCCACAGTTTTAAAATATTTMATCAATCAAATAAAAATCAACATATCAGCCWGGATCAGAATAACACTAGTGCATCTATTTGAGCGCATCACCTGCGTAGTGCCAGACTAGTGAGCAGTTGCTCAAGGAAAGAGAGCGAGTCGGACTTTGTAGCAKCAGGTAGGACTAGCCTATAAAATATGAAAGAGAACAGATTAATTAGCCAATTGAAAACATATATTGTACCTTCTAGATAACTGTTTACCTATTATTAGCGTGTGTTAATGTTTTCGTCATGTCCAAAAACCTTTCCACCGACACTCACGAATAAGGCCATAAAAAGTGGATTTACTTTTTTGAACGATTCATATGATTCATTTAAACGATTTTTTTTGACGAAAGGAAGTATTAACTTCGCCATTGTATTAGTTGGGTTTCGGTTCAGTCGCGGTGAACATACATTTTAGGAAAAACATTAGATGTAGCCTTTCTTGAGGAATATGGGCCTTCAAAACTTGTTTTGTACAGTGCCTTYGGAAAGTATTCAGACCCCTTGACTTTTCCACAYTTTGTTACGTCACAGCCTTATTCTAAAATGTATTAAATAAATAAAAATCCTCAATAATCTACACACAATACCCTATAATGATAAAGCATAAACAGGTTTCTAGAAWTTGCTGCCAATGTATATACAGTTGAAGTCGGAAGTTTACATACACTTAGGTTGGAGTCATTAAATCTCGTTTTTCAACCACTCCACAAATGTCATGCTGAACAAACTATAGCTTATAGGCCCAAGGTCGGCTTAGGACATCTACTGATGTGCATGACACAAGCTAATTTTCCAACAATGGTTTTACATACAAATTAGTTCACTTATAATTCACTGTATCACAATTCCAGTGGGTCAGAAGCTTTACATAACACTAAGTTGGGCGGGCCGGCGAGGGGGCGCGCATCGGCTGCTTTAAACAGCCTAGCGAAAATTCCCGAAATGAGTTATGGCCTTAGAAGCTTAACTGCATAGGCTTAATTGACATCTAATTTTATATTTTATACTCCCAGCCCCGAAGGCCTTTGCGTAGCAATCCCGAGTCAATGGAGGTGTACCTGTGGACATTGGTATCTTCAAGGCCCCTATCTTCAAATCGTTTTGACACGCCTCTTTGCTTTCGACCATTGTGCGGGGGAGAAAATCAAAAGCATATCAGCCGATGACCTAGAACCAAATTGCTAGACTCCACAAGTCTGCGTTCCCAATTGGGGAGCAATTTACCAAATGCCTGAAGTTATTCACATTCATCTGCTCCACAAACAATAGTACGCATGTTATAAACACCATGGGCGACCACGCCAGCTGCTCATACCGCTCAGTCCTATTCAACATAACCTGAAGGCCGCTCAGCAAGGAAGAGCCACCTGTCCAAAACCCACCATAAAAAAGCCAGACTACGGTTTGCAACTGCACATGGACAAAGATCGTACTTTTTAGGAGAAATATCCTTCTGTCTGATGAAACAAAAATAGAACTGTTGCGCCATACATGAACCATTCTTTATGTTTGCGAGGAAAAAGTGGGAGGCTTGCCAAGCCAAACGAACACCATCCCAAACGGCAAGCCACAAAGACAGATAGTGGGTCTAGAGCTACCCGATCTGGGGACCCAGTACCAAAACGACTGCAGCATTTGAAGGTCCCCAAGAACACGCAGTTAGGTCCATCATTTTAAATGGAAGAAGTTTGGAACACAGTTTGCTCCTAGCAGCTGGCCCCACGCCAAATCTGAGCAAATCGGGTAGAAGGGCTTGCGTCAGGGAGCTGACCAAGAACCTGATGGTCACTCTGAACAGACCTCTAGAGTTCCTCTGTGGAGAAGGGAGAAACTTCCAGAATGACAGCCATCTCTGCAGCACTCCACCAATCAGGCCTTTATGGTAGAGTGGCCAGACGGAAGCCACTCCTCAGTAAAAGGCRCATGACAGCCCGCTTAGAGTTTGCCAAAAGCTACCTAAAGACTCTCAGACCATGAGAAACAAGATTCTCTGRTCTGATGAAACCAAGATTGAACTCTTTGGCCTGAATGCCAAGCGTCACGTCTGGAGGAAACCTGGCACCATCCCTATGGTGAAGTGTGGTGGCAGCATCACGCTGTGGGGATGTCTTTCAGCAGCAGGGACTGGGAGACTAGTCAGGATCGAGGCAGATGAACGGAGCAATGTACAGAGAGATTCTTGATGAAAACCTGCTCCAGAGTGCTCAGGACATCAGACTGGGGTGAAGGTCCACCTTCTAACAGGACAATGACCCTAAGCACACAGCCAAGACAACGCAGGAGTGGCTTCGGGACAAGTCTCTGAATGTCCTTGAGTGGCCCAGCCAGAGCCCGGACTTGAACCCGATCGAACATCTCTCGAGATACCTGAAGATAGCTGTGGAGCAATGCTTCCCATCCAACCTGACAGAGCTTGAGAGGATCTGCAGAGAAGAATGGGAGAAACTCCCCAAATACAGGTGTGCTAAGCTTGTAGTGTCATACCCAAGAAGACTCGATGCTATAATCGCTGCCAAAGGTGCTTCAACAAAGTACTGAGTAAAGGGTCTTATGTAAATGTGATATTTCAGTTGTTTATTTGTCATAAATTAGCAAAAAWTTCTAAAAACCTGTTTTTGCTTTATCATTATGSGGTATTTTGTGTAGATTGATGAGGAAATTATTTTKGGGGAATAAGTTTGTAACAAAATGTGGAAAAAGTCAAGGRTCTGAATACTTTCCGAATGCACTGTAGATACTTCCAGTTGATTTGAGTATCCAGTGTATGGGACATTGAAACTGAATAGATGGTTGTCAGCCTGCAAAAYAAATACTTCTAAGGTAGCTAAGATAAATATGACTAAGCTAGCAAAGGTACATTTCCTGAAAATGTGTGTGCTTGCTTCAGCTGAATAAAAATAATTGTAGCCTGCCATAGCCATTTGATCTTYGATATATTGAATGAGCCGAATTATTTCAAAAGGCATGAAACGTATTTGATTGTAATGTTACAATGTTTTACATCAAGGGTAATCAACCGTCCTCCAGGAGAGCTAATGGGCGTGCAGGTTTTTATTCCAGCCCCCCTCTAACAAACCACATTTTAGTAATGAGCTGCTCAACCGGACCTTGAAAAACTCTGATGTTTTTGAGCAATGCTTGATCAAAAGCCTGCACACCCAGTAGCTCTCCAGACTTGCGGGCAGATTACTGTTCGATTTGAGAAGGGCGCTGCACTCTCCCCGCTTTCGTCCGATGACGTGATGGGCCATAGGCCGGTGTAACCCGGGCCAGATTACTCAAATCCCCCCCCATTGCCTCGAGGGAGAAAGTCTATGCCTTAACGATTATTTCAGATCCATCTCCAGTTCAAACAAACAACACACACGTTGAAACTCAGGCTCTTAGTATGACAATGTCATGGCTAATATCATCCAAAAGATATGCCTGAGGTAAACTACCTGTTGGAAGTTATCAGCATGCAGCAAGCATATATATTTTTTTTAAAGCACCTAGGGGCTGTGTTGATGCAACCATCTAATTCAAATCAAATTGTATTAGTCACATGCTTTGCCAGCAACAGGTGTGGACTAACAGGGAAATACTTACTTACGGGTCCTTCCCAACAATGCAGAGAGAAAGAAAATAGAGAAATAATAGAAAAGTAAAACATKTAATAATAAAAGTAATACTATATACACAATGACTATGGCGATGTACAATGGGTACAGAGTTGATGTGCAGGGGGACGAGGTAGTTGAGGTAAATACAGTGCCTGAAGCTGTCTCTTATACACATCTAGATGTGTATAAGAGACAGATTCAGACCCCTTGACTTTTCCCACATTTTGTTACGTTACAGCCTTATTCAAAAATKGATTAAATAMATTWAAATCCTCATCAATCTACACACAATACCCCATAATGACAAAGCGAAAACAGGTTTTTAGACATTTATGGTAATTGTTTTCCAAGAAGCACCTAAAGACTCTCAGACCATGAGAAACAAGATTCTCTGATCTGATGAAACCAAGATTCAACTCTTTGAAGCTTGGTGGTGACAGCATCATGCTGTGGGGATGTTTTTCAGCGCTAGGGACTGGGAGACTAGTCAGGATCGAGGGAAAGATGAACAGAGCAAAGTACAGAGCGATCCTTGATGAAAACCTGCTCCAGAGCGCTCAGGACCACAGACTGGGGCGAAGGTCCACCTTCCTACAGGACAACGATCTTGAGCACACAGCCAAGACAGCGCAGGAGTAGCTTCGGGACAAGTCTCTGAATGTCCTTGAGTGGCCCTGCCAGAGCCCGGACTTGAACCCGATAGAACATTAGAACCYAAATACAGATGTGCCAAACTTGTAGCGTCATACCCAAGAAGACTTGCTGTAAGCGCTGCCTAAGGTGCTTCAACAAAGTACTGAGTGAAGGGTCTGAATTCTTATGTAAATGTAATATTTTCATATTAATTTTTTATTTTTTTTAATTGCACAAAATTTGAACAACCTGTTTATGGGGTATTCTGTCATTATGGGGTATTCTGTGTAGATTGATGAGGGGGAAAAAACGATTTAATCAATTTTAGAATAAGGGTGTAACGTAACAAAATGTACTGTGTGTACATATAATTAGGAATAAAGTGGCAGATAGTAAACAGTAGCAGCAGTGTATGTGATCAGTTAAAACATTTGTGCAAAAGGGGTCAATGCASATAGTCCGGGTAGCTATTCAGCAGTTTTTTAGSCTTGGGGGTAGAAGCTGTTCATGGTCCTGTTGATTCCAGACTTGGTGTATCTGTACCGCTTGCCGTGCGGTAGCAGAGAGRACAGTCTATGACTTGGGTGGCTGAAGTCTTTGACAATTTTTAGGGCCTTCCTCTGACACCTCCTGGTATAGAGGTCCTGGATGACAGGGAGCTTGGCCCGAGTGATGTACTGGGCCGTACGCRCTACCCTCTGTAGTGCTTTTTGAATGGATGCCAAGAATACCAATCGGTGATTTAGCCAGTCAAAATGATCTCAATGTATAACTTTTTGTTCACGGATGTAGCAGACCACATCTAGTAGGCTTGTGTAACTGAGCAGCTCGCGGCTGGGTTTCCCTTTGTAATCTGGGATAGTTTGCAAGCCCTGCAACATAAGATCTTAAAGTTCACATTAGGCGTTTGTAATSTAAATATAGTATGCAAAGTTTCAAAAGTCAAATAATATATAATATTCTCTGTTTACATGGCTGTCTCGGTTTTATTTCACGCTGACAGCCACTTTACAGTTTCCCATTTTTCTAATTTCCCATTCTTCTCTAAATGTGCCTCTAATGACCGGTACTGATGTGAAAGCCACTGCTGAGTCTGCACGAATCCTCTGTAGACTACTGACAGGAAATGCAATAATCAGGAAGACAATGAGAGTTTATCTAACGAAGGGAAACCATGGAGTTGATCCATATCAGACCGTGCCGCAGGTAATTGCGCCTCTAATTCCGTTGCCACCATTATGGTTCAAGACCTCACGTGGCCTCTCAAATTAAGTTAGTGTCTGCCAGCCTCCTTATAGCCAAAGCCCTTGGTGCTAATACGCAGATGGTTAAATAATRAAACAAACYGTGAAATTATGAATACATGGGGCATACTTAGAACTTTCTTTATTTTTTCGAGAGCTTCAGCACTTCCCAAGGCAATTATAACATGCATTAGAGCCCATAGGCTCCWGAAAATTCCTCTGACTGGCTTGCAAACCACTTAAACAAATGCACATGGTTGGTGACCTTGTTTTAAAGTGAACGTCAAGTCGCGAGCAAGAAGCCCCATTTTCTCATTTTAAATCGAAGATATCCCAAAAGGCTTACAAGTCATAGCCAGAAGAGGGTATGAAATCCCCCTAAACAAACAGGCTAGAGTAGAAGCCTTGGTTAACACACGATATTGTAATGTATTGTAATGTAAATGGTATTCTAAAGCACCTCTCAGATTACAGATATGGCCACAGTCTCTACAGGGAAAGCTCTTCTGCCCCTTCAGGGCAGGCCAGCCAGGCAGATGCTGCAAACCTGCTAGCCACTGGCTACAAACAAGTTTCAGCAACTATGTCTCCATGTGATTTAGCCACAATTTTGTAAATCTGACTAATCCAGGGATCCCCAACCCTGTTCCTGGAGAGCTAGCGTCCTGTAGATGTTGTGAAAAATAACTTATAGAACTTAGCTATGCCCAATATTTCTTAATAATCATAGGCCTGCAAAGCAGGTGAAACAACATCATTGTTCAAGTGTCTGTTTTTAGTCAGACTTCTTGGAGGTATAGCCATTAGCCATCCATCAGCAATAGACCGCAATATACCATGTCTGTCCCTCGGTCTGTCCCCCTCCCATCTAGACGGTAATTATTTCCATCCATGGCTGAAGCATAGCTGCAGTAAATGCCCTCRATGGCATTTGAGGCTGCCTCCCTGTGTACTGGCTGGCACTAAATTCATCATTTGTCTAAGTACTACCAAGCATCAATATTCCCAACACCGCGCGGTAGCCCTGGTGTCAGGGGCTCTTAATCATCATCTAGTCCATTAAATATCACAATTCTGCAATATCACCTGTTAGCTATAATGCCGCCTCCCTCTGTCCACTGTCATTAATGAAGGGTTCAATTATGGTCTCCGTGCTAATGTAGGTGAACAAGTGGAATGGGGAAAAGGTTGTATCCCCTCCTGTGTCAGTCTGTTTGTGCTTTGATGCCAACTCGAGCACAAACAGATCTGGAACCAGGCTAAAACTCCACTGGACTCACTGAGAACTGCCGGTACAATTTTAGCAGATTGCAAGTCAGCCTTGTTTAGCCTGTTATCTCCTGCGAGTTCTATAATATATTGTCCTCGTAGGCGGCAGTATGACGCTATAGATTGTAATTTGTGGCAAGAAAATGAATGGGGGAAAAATCGATTGCTATCAATGGGCTCAAATGTAAGAGAACAGGACTTAAGCACAAGGGATGTACAGTAAACAGTTAAATCGATTCTCAGAAGGCCTATAGTCTATCAAAATTAACAGATGTGACACACGGCCTGAACAATAAGATGTAGAGGGCGGTATTCCTATTTTTTTTTTTTACATCCGTCAGACTAACTGCTATGAATGGTGAAGGTCGCTACAGTTCAAGATGGATGTTGTGTTTTATGTGTTACATATTGCTCTGACTGCTTTCATTGCATTTCCAATGTATTGGGTTTTTCTTATAGAGATTGCTCAAGAGGCCTATGACATCAGCAGGTACACCTAATGCTCTTGGGGCAAACGTGATAGGAACTTACACAATACCGCCAACACTTCATGTCAGTTTGACAGCTGTTCTCTGATGACAACTTTGGCCGAGACCTCTCAAGCGATATCGATTGAGAGTTTTCTGAGCTCAAGCGTAATGAAAAATTCAAGGTGTTGTCTTTTCATACAGCAGTGTGGACATTTAGGCAGGTTTTTGAGGCTTACGYCGTGTTAATCCACTTTAGCTCCATCCCCTCCAATTTCCAAGGCTCTACTCTGTTGAATCTAAATTGAATCATCTCGACGATAGAGCTTGAATCATCTTCATCAGGGAAAAATAACTGGCAAATTTGCATCCATAACATGATGAACGGGGTCCATCGCTAGCGACTCCGTGTTTCCAGGTTGTGTATAATCAGTTTAGCCTAGTGTTACCATACACATGGTTTCTCATGGCCGGGGCTAATGGGCTATGTGCTGTCTGGCCGACCTTATCTCAGGCACAAAATGCATTACAATTACTGCCACTGCGGCCGTGCAGCGTTTACCCGTCGCTTTTAATAAAGCCGCGGCAGAAAGCGAGCCGCACTGCCTCCATTTGAAAGGATTTGAGGCAGTCGGACCAGTCYATCATGCGGGACTGCAGGGAACACGAGGCGGGAATCAGATTATAACTAAGGTTGCCACGACAAATCTTTCACCTTTTGTGCCACTTCCTGGTTCTCTGTGTCAAGGCGAAATGTAGGCAATCCACCACGCTCGGTTTCCTTTTAAGAGCAGGTAAATTGGACAGGTAAATTGTCAGTTAGAAAGATGGCCTCCGTAGAAGATCACCATGGTAGACATTTTATGACTTTTATGATCCAGAGCTGCGTAACACGATGTATGGTTGCATTACCTTTCACATCACAAGGCACTTGAGAGAGTTTGAATATCCAATTCGCCAGATGCACGGCGTTCACATCGACTTCACCTTAGACAGTTGGGTATTTATGGAATGCGTTTCAAGGACAGTGGAGAATATCAAGGATGTTTGGATGTATTGAATCGATAGGTCGTATAACTGACGGGATCCCACAGATTATTGAAATTGTGCCCCCAATATAATTTAAAACATGTCCCGAATTTCAAAACATCGGGGTGTCCTAGGAAGTATTACATTCCTAGTGAATGAAGTGTGTGAAATTCCTAGTGAATGAATTGTGTGAAATGCCTAGTGAAGGAAGTGTGTGAAATTCCTAGTGAATGAAATGTGTGAAATTCCTAGTGAATGAAGTGTGTGAAATTCCTAGTGAATGAATTGTGTGCAATTCCTAGTGAAGAATTGTGTGAAATTCCTAGTGAATGAAGTGTGTGAAATTCCTAGTGAATGAAGTGTGTGACAGGCTTAAATCAGGTAACCTACAGTAGTATAGGGGTTCTAAATATTATTTTTTAGAAACTGTGTCTGAATTAGCGCTCCATCTTCATTGTTTTAATGTGAAAGCTGTAAAATGGCGGTCATGGAGGAAACTAGGAGTTTGTATTAATGCTGTTCAGGGAGGTGAAGTTACAGCTAGAAGCCTCTGTAGTGGGGGAACCAAAGCTTCAAACGTTTCGCTAAGGGCTTTGTGAATACGGCGTCTTGATATTCTTCAGATTAAACCGTCAACACTAACTGGTATTACCTGCTCAAAGTCTTGCAGTTTCCCCCTCTTTGAACAAGCTCAACAAGCTCACCTAATAAGGCTTAACCACGCAAATCAACCAGACAAAGAACCCGTAGGGAAACATTTTTGATTTAAAATATGTATTACAGAACACAACATAACCCAATACAATCTGTCTCATGGGAGGCCAAAAAGCCTCAACAAGCCACGCCTCCAAGTCTTTCCAATAGACTCCTGCCACTACAATAGATTTTGTCAAAATACAATGACTACAAAAAGGACTACAACCGTGATAAAGATCTTATCTTACCCCACACAGACTGTTCAAAATGAAAATACATCCAAGCCCGAAATGCTCTCTATGCACTCAGGGTGCTCCCGGAACCTTAATTCATATGGTCTGGGAGTGCCTTGAGCAGGTACGTGCACAGATAGGGGTCTACCTGTTCCCGAACACCTGCCCCTTTGCCCTCCCAAGTGCCCTTTTGGGTTTCTGTATTTTTTTTGTATACAGTTTTTGTCATTGTTGTTCTGAACCCACTTTTCCCAAATGTTCCACCCCCCAATCCCTGCCCGTCCATTGGTCTGCCCTGTACAGAGCTCACCTGGGCCCGGTTGTGCCTTTTTCCAGTCTGCCCTGTGCGGAGATTGCGTGCACACGGTATCCAAACGTGCATGTCTTGAGCTGCGGTCACGCGTCGAGTGTGTGTGTGTGTGTGTGTGTGTGTGTGTGTGTGTGTGTGTTGTGTGTGTGTTGTGTGTGGTGTGTGTGTCTGTGTGGGTGTGTGTGTTGTGTGTGTGTGTGTGTGTGTGTGGTGTGGTGTGTGTGTGGTGTGTCGTGTGTGTGTGTGTGTGTGTGTGTGTTGGTGTGTGTGTGTGTGTGTGTGTGTGTGAGTGTGGTAGCCAGCTACCTAGTTAATATCAACTTCATGAAATTGATTTCTTACTAGAATCATAGCCACATAAGGGTTTCTGGAGGAGCTGAAGCACCCCTCATGAATTGCACATACATTAGCCAAAGTTATAGCGTTACTGCTGTCTGTCAAAAATAAATGTAATCATTCAGAATAGCCTACTACACCATGATTAGGCCTAGAATTTGGCCACAGAGGATCAATAGCTATCCCAATAACAAGGCGTAGCCTACAGTCGGGAACGGCAGGCAAATATGTCAGTGAACAGCATGAACACAAAACAGGCCTTCCGCAATATTTCAAATAAAATCGCGGGAAGCAAATGGCTCCTGCTGGAAAGAGAAGACTCTAATATGTCTGCTGTAGACGAACAAAATATTATATCAACTTCCAAATGGGCCTGTGGAGCGAACATTGTTTGAAGAAGTTAAACAGGAGCGAGATAAGCTTTTGGCACTCGCACATTGGCCATCGCYGGCTAGTGAGCTGCGCATCATTGGGTGAGTCAGTGCAGCTGGAAGTCTCTCTTAGGACTACAAGGTCCTCCTACAATATGTGTCTCCACACACCTGATGGATTCAAGACTAGGTTGTTTTGAAAGTTTGTCAACGTAGCCTATCGTTTCAATCATTTGTGCCGGTATTAAAAAAATATCAGTCCGAAGTCTCCAGTCGAGTAGAATTGCATGAGGTGTTTATAAAAAGGTAAAAGGTTTCCCGGACCATAAAATGTTTTCTATGTGTTTTCTATGTGTTTTCTATGTGTTTTCTATGTGTTTTCTATGTGTGCAACTTCTGTAAGCGCTTCAACTCTACTGCGACATGCATGCCGCTAAGCAAATTCAAAGGTATGCATGCAGTGCTTTATTTTAAAGGTGGACAGGGACAAAAATATAGCCCTGGCATTTCAGTCCCCCCTCCCGCTACTTACACACACACACATACTGACACATAACATAGGCAACTATAGTACAGCATTTCTCAACTTTTACTGTACCAGTGACTGGTGAAACATAATCCTCCTCCTTTTTTAACCAGCTCATGTTAAAAAACAAATACAACATGTAAAAGCGCCACTGGACATACAACTCAACACTATAACTGGGCCTCTGTTGCCTCCCTGTTGTGCAGTCTGTCTCTGCATCTTCTCTGCTGTCACTCTGTCCGGCCGTCCGCCCGTCTGTCTGTCACTCTTTCTGTCCGTCTGTCTGTCACTCTTTCCTGTCACTCTGTCTGTCCTTGTCGATGTCTCAGTGTTCTCCGGTTGTGCAGTCTTGTCTCTTGCATCTTCCTCTGGCTGCACTTCTGTCAGCGGAGGGCGTCGCCGTCCCGCCTCGCTGTCTGTCACTCTTTCTGTCCGTCTGTCTGTCATCTTTCTGTCACTTGTCTGTCTGTGATTCTCATTGTTCTTCACGTGCTACTATTCACCTATCTAGTGAACGGAATCATCTGAGAAGCGAGTGGAGGACAAGTCAAGGGGCGACGAGAAGACAAGTGGGAAGGGGTTGGATGCAGGATTGAACGCTCCCTAGATACTCTGGTGGGGGAATTGTATATGTGAGCATGTCACGCTCGGTGGAGACGTTACCAACCTCACCACGTGCTATCGCGGCACGACCGATCGAGGATTAGATGAAGGAAAAGTAAATACAAAGATCGCTAAACTCTGACACACGATCCCTAATTATACTAGAGCCGAGTCTAAGATTGAGTTCAGTCTAACTATCAGTCTGTGAGCTCACTTCGCGATTGCGGGCCTCACGAGTCTCTCCATTAAAAGCTCTGTCTCATCCCTCTGAGGATCTTTGTATTGTGAAGGTATGGATTTGCGCCATCAGAAGTTTAAGGTTGCTCATCCATTGACAGACCATCTTAACATAACTCACTAGCAACTACCACATCGTTAAATGCATTTACTACGTTTAACTATGCTTGTCCTGCATTGCGAAATATCAGCAACTGCGGTGCCTGTTAATTAATAAGTTCCCTTGCCAGAAATCACTAGCCTAACTCGGCCAGAAACGAGTGATGATTAAACTAGCGGCGGTAAGTTAGTGACCTCAGTGTAAACGAAAGCGACTGTGCATGCGCAATCTCAGCCAGAATCCGTCACACTAACCATCAAACCATCATCCTATTTCTTCTAAATCATAACACACAAGCCGTGGGTACGTAATGACTTTTTTCTTACACTATGATCACACCAACTATGTGCGAAATGAATAGAACGTCGACCCGAGACCTAAGGAAGAGTTAGAGCTGGGAGCCTCTACTACCAGTCGCAATTGATTACCACTCCAGACGGCGACAAGTTCTAGAGTCACTCCGTTTTACTACTTGCGCTACATCACAGAGAACTACTGGAAAACCGCGATGGTTCGGTAAAGGCGCGCAGCTAGATTGTATTATGTGAGCGCCGACCCTGTGTCGTCCGCTATCGCACACTGCTGGATCGCTGGCAGATGACTCAAGTTCCTTCACTAACAAAAACCAGATGAAGTTCAGTTGCCAATGGAGAAGTACGTGAGAACGAACATCAATCATTGAGCAAATATAAACACAACATGAAGGTTCAAGTGGCAAGTCAGTGTTTTTAACAGCACATATTGTCTAGTACTTATATTTGGGAGCCACCTGTATGTTCGACGTAAAAAACTGCGTGAGGTAACGTCTTTTCTAACTCCGAACAGACTTAAAACTCGACTGAGAGACGAGTAGAAGGGAGTCATTTCGTTTTCCGATAATGTGAAGGTTTTCCGGTATTATGTTACCCATTAATAACTAATGGACCCTAAGAAACGTCAAGGCTCGTATAGCTTCATCTGATGGTGACTGTAAGTATAATAACCTAGCTATTAACAGCGTCAGATTTGACTCGATGCTAGTCTGATTGTTATCTTGATCTGTACGCTCGTATACTTGATGAAGCAGCACGCGATGACTATGAAGCATAACACATTGTACAGGACAGGGTCATTCCCTCGCCGTTTAGGCAAGCAGCTTCTTCGCATAGACGGCTTGAAGAGAGCGAGAAGCGCAAACTGTTATGAATGACAGCACTGAAAAGTGACCTATCAATCCGAAGTTATCCCGTCTGCATATGATCTGTTATACTCTGTGCATACAACTTTATATTAAGAAATCCATATTAGTCAAAGCGTGCCCACATTACAATTGAAATCACAAATGTGCTATATGGACAAATTATTCCTAATAATTCCTCGTATACCAATAACCACTTCCATAGCATCAATCTCTACAAACTATCACTTTAGATGGTTGGGCAATTACCCGATATCTTTCGAAGATCGTCATGATTAAAAAGCAACCACTCCTAATCGAGCTCTCATATGTCTCTCCTATGTTCTGAGTAAAGAACCTTCTAATGACGTTAGCTTTCTTACATGCGCACATATTCGTACTATGTGCTATCTTTCTCCAACTGCTCCAAATTTAGACATGTTTCATTATTATTTGAGACTAATTAGATTATATTATCCATTATATTCATAGTAAAAGAAGATGATTCATCAGGGGATCCTCAGTCATTGACCCTCACAAATTGTCATGCTATTCCACAAACTCTAAATATAACGCCCACCCCGCTTCCCAATTTAAGCTAGTGCACTAGAGCGCGAGAGCGAGCTGAGGTGTGGAGAGGCTTAATAATCAACGACATCTATTTTAGTGTAAGAACGAAGAAAACTACTGGCAATGACACTACTCATATAAGATGATCACCTTGGGTGCTAATCTGAAGCCTAGCTCCTTGAGTTGAGTTATTAGCAAACATAACATATGTGTCTGGCACCTGTCACTCATTACCCACACGGCGTAGCATGAGCGTATTGGTGTGCCGTCCACAATAGTATTATGGTAATAGACCAGATCGTGAGGTCAGGGACCAAGAGAGATACAACAGCGTACAACACGAGAACACTAGTCTCTCACATTACTCTACTCTTTCGCCCAACATCAGTGCCAGTGACGTGTTTCTCTACTTCTAATCCTATAAGCAATGCTTACCTTAACATCCACAATCATACTCTGGGGAGCTCAGCCGATGCAACGACGTTGAGGGAGAGGAGG
>NC_036853.1:50106292-50111084 GCF_002910315.2 Salvelinus sp. IW2-2015
GCTGTACTCTGTCGGCCGTCCGCCCTCTGTCTGTCACTCTTTCTGTCCGTCTGTCTGTCACTCTTTCTGTCATCTGTCTGTCTGTGATTCTCATTGTTCTCCGTTGTCATCCTAACATGATAGACTGGGCAAGGGCACCATGTTGAGTTTGTCATCCGCACCAGACTCGATCAGACGCACAGGTTGAAATATCAAAACGAACTCTGAACACCTATATTAACTAGACCTAGTTAGTTTGTAGTAATCTCTTCTCTTCTTCTTCTTTGGACTTTGTTAGCGGTGGCAACCAACTTTAAGGTGCATTGCACCACCAACTGGACTGGAGTGTGGACCTCAGTTCAGCTTTCAATCACCCACGTGGTATATGCTCCTTGAAACCAATGAAGAGATGGGAGAGCGGGACTTGCAGCGCGTCAAGCGTCAAAATAGAAACCAAGTTCTATTTTAGCACTGGCTACGCGGACGCTCGCGAGCAGTTTGGACGAGATGATTGAATAACATGCATGTGTACATTTATTTGCAACGCTCGCGCACGTAACGTAACGTTGTGTCAGCATGTTAGTTGCTACTACATACATCCATATTAAGAAACTGGAGGTACATCTGTGTCTCTTTTTTCTCAACCTCCTCTGCACTCATTCTGAGCTGTCTCTGCTAAGCTAGCATCCTTAACACACACAGGCACAGAAGACCAGGGACCGACCACACTGCCTTTGCTGGGCCAGCGACATCCTAGTTGTGAATGAATAAACACATTTATTAGATAAAGAAGAAAGACTACTGAATGAATACCTAATAGATGATCATTGGCTCATGAAAGCCTAACTACTTATATTGCAAATAGAAGTGTCTGGCTGTCATACACAATGGTTCATTAGTATTACATATAGTCATRTATAATGTAGAGCCAAAATATAAACAAAATGTGTCTCACTCTCTATCACTCTTTCGCTCTCTGCRTGTCTGTTTTCTCCCWACATCCACTACACTTGACTGCCTCAGCCTAGCATCACCGGGACCAGAAGACCAGGGGATCACACTGCCTGTGCTGGGCCCAACAACCCCCTAGTGTAACACTTTATTTTAAAGGCATTTACAAACCCTTTACTCACCATTTGTACATTTTTAGTAAGCTAGTTATTCACACATATATACATTTCCTTAAACATCCTGTGTTGTGTGTTTGTTCTTTTACCAGGTACAGCAGGAATGTCTACCAATGGCATGCCCATCTTTTTGTGAGAAATTACACTGGTAACTCAAAACACACAGAGGATCAATAGCTATCACCAATAACAAGGCGTAGCCTACAGTCGGGAACGGCAGGCAAAATGTTCAGTGAACAAAGCATGAAGACAAAACAGCGCTTTCGGGCAAATATTTCAAATAAAATCGCCGCGAAGCAAATGGCTCCTGCTGGAAAGGAGGAAGACTCTAATATGTCTGCTGTAGACGAACAAAATATTATATCAACTTCCAAAAGGGCCTGTGGAGCGAACATTGTTTGAACGAAGTTAAAACAGGAGCGAGATAAGCTTTTGGCACTCGCACATTGGCCATCGCCGGCTAGTGAGCTGCGCATCATGGGTGAGTCAGTGCAGCTGGAAGTCTCTCTTAGGACTACAAGTCCTCCTACAATATGTGTCTCCACACACCTGATGGATTCAAGACTAGGTTGTTTTTGAAAGGTTGTCAACGTAGCCTATCGTTTCAATCACTTGTGCCGGTATTTAAAAAATATCAGTCGAAGTCTCCAGTCGAGTAGAATTGCATAGGTGTTTATAAAAAGGTAAAAGGTTTCCCCGGACCATAAATTTTTCTATGTGTTTTCCTATGTGTTTTCTAATGTGTTTTCTATGTGTGCAACTTCTGTATGCGCTTCAACTCTACTGCGACATGCATGCCGCTAAGCAAATTCAAAGGTATGCATGCAGTGCTTTATTTAAAGGTGGACAGGGACAAAAAATATAGCCCTGGCATTTCAGTCCCCCTCCCGCTACTTACACACACACACATACTGACACATAACATAGGCAACTATAGTACAGCATTTCTCAACTTTTACTGTACCAGTGACTGGTGAAACATAACCTCCTCCTTTTTTAACCAGCTCATGTTAAAAAACAAATACAACATGTAAAAGCGCCACTGGACATACAACTCAACACTATAACTGGGCCTCTGTTGCCTCCCTGTTGTTGCAGTCTGTCTCGCATCTTCTCTGCTGTCACTCTGTCCGGCCGTCCGCCCGTCTGTCTGTCACTCTTTCTGTCCGTCTGTCTGTCACTCGTTTCTGTCACCTCTGTCTAGTCTGTGATTCTCATTGTTCTCCGTTGTCACTCCTAACATGACTAGAACTGGGCAACAAGGCACGCATGGTGAGTTTGTCCATCCGCACCAGACTCGCATCAGGACGCACAGGTTGAAATATCAAAACGAACTCTGAACCACCTATATTAACTAGACCTAGTTAGTTTGTAGTAATCTCTCCTTCGGTCTTCTTCTTCTTTGGACTTTGTATGGCGGTTGGCAACCAACTTTAAGGTGCATTGCCACCACCAACTGGACTGGAGTGTGGACCTCAGTTCAGCTTTCAATCACCCACGTGGGTATATGCTCCTTGAAACCAATGAGGAGATGGGAGAGGCGGACTTGCAGCGCGTCAAGTGTCAAAAATAGAACCAAGTTCTATTTTAGCACCTGGCTACGCGGGACGCTCGCAAGCAGTTTGGACATTTTACATTTACATTTAAGTCATTTAGCAGACGCTCTTATCCAGAGCGACTTACAAATTGGTGCATTCACCTTATGACCATCCAGTGGAACAGCCACTTTACAATAGGCATCTAAATCTTTTAAGGGGGGGGGGGGGTGGAGAAGGATTACTTTATCCTATCCTAGGTATTCCTTAAAGAGGTGGGGTTTCAGGTGTCTCCGGAAGGTGGTGATTGACTCCGCTGTCCTGGCGTCGTGAGGGAGTTTGTTCCACCATTGGGGGCCAGAGCAGCGAACAGTTTACTGCGGTCGAGCGGGAACTGTACTTCTCAGTGGTAGGGAGGCGAGCAGGCCAGAGGTGGATGAACGCAGTGCCCTTGTTTGGGTGTAGGGCCTGATCAGAGCCTGAAGGTACGGAGGTGCCGTTCCCCTCACAGCTCCGTAGGCAAGCACCATGGTCTTGTAGCGGATGCGAGCTTCAACTGGAAGCCAGTGGAGAGAGCGGAGGAGCGGGGTGACGTGAGAGAACTTGGGAAGGTTGAACACCAGACGGGCTGCGGCGTTCTGGATGAGTTGTAGGGGTTTAATGGCACAGGCAGGGAGCCCAGCCAACAGCGAGTTGCAGTAATCCAGACGGGAGATGACAAGTGCCTGGATTAGACCTGCGCCGCTTCCTGTGTGAGGCAGGGTCGTACTCTGCGGATGTTGTAGAGCATGAACCTACAGAACGGGCCACCGCCTTGATGGACGAGATGATTGAATAACATGCATGTGTACATTTATTTTGCAACGCTCGCGCACGTAACGCCAGCGTTGTGGTCAGCATGTTAGTTGCTACTACATATAGAGCCAACATATTAAGGAACTGGAAGTACATCTGTGTCTCTTTTTTCTTCCAACCTCCTCTGCACTCACCTCCGAGCTGTCTCTGCTAAGCCTAGCATCCTTAACCACATCACAGGCACCAAGAGACCAGGGGACCCACACTGCCTGCTGGGCCCAGCGACATGCCTAGTTGTGAATGATAAAAACACATTTATTAGATAAAGAAGAAAGACTACTGAATGAATACCTAATAGATGATCATTGGCTCATGAAAGCCTAACTACTTATATTGCAAATAGAAGTGTCTGGCTGTCATACACAATGGTTCATTAAGTATTACATATAGTCATATATAATGTAGAGCCAAAATATAAACAAAATGTGTCTCACTCTCTATCACTCTTTCGCTCTCTGCATGTCTGTTTTCTCCCAACATCCACTACACTTGACTGCCTCAGCCTAGCATCACCGGGACCAGAAGACCAGGGGATCACACTGCCTGTGCTGGGCCCAACAACCCCCTAGTGTAACACTTTATTTTAAAGGCATTTACAAACCCTTTACTCACCATTTGTACATTTTTAGTAAGCTAGTTATTCACACATATATACATTTCCTTAAACATCCTGTGTTGTGTGTGTTCTTTTTACCAGGTACAGCAGGAATTCTACCAATGCATGCCCATCTTTTTGTGAGAAATTACACTGGTAACTCAAAACATTTATTAAGTTAAAATAGCGCTCACTTTTGATTAGGGTTTGCAAAAATCCTTTACTAATGTTTAGTAAATGTTTTTTTTAAATGTGGGAGTAATGATTAAGAAATGGTGAACACAATTTATAAATGCAGTTGGATATGGAATGAATTTTGACAGCGGAAACAGCCTATCAGCCGTGACGCACACTGCCCAATGCTCATGGAACAAAATGTGATTTGGTGCCTGTATACGTCGTATTTAGAAACATAAAAAACACAAATGTTTTTCCCCATTTCGTTTTATTTGATTAAAAACCAAGCATAGCCTCCCCTCTCAATAAAGACTGTTTCCTTTTTGTCCTGCCCAACGTAATCAAGTAGGCTAGTCAAGACCGACGATGACGTTTTTGACTTGTGAGACCGCTGAGAAATGCATCTTAATCACCAAAGCTTTATTCAAATATTAAGTTGAGAGGAGTAAAACAGTGAGCTGACATTCCCTTTTTATCTATGCATCGTAGGCAGGCCCACATTATTTTAGCCGTCCTTGGAGGCG
>NC_036853.1:50112979-50117294 GCF_002910315.2 Salvelinus sp. IW2-2015
TGTAAAACCCCCTCCGTGATGTAGGTGACGTGTCCATGCCCATCATGAAACGAGAGATGAGAACCGCTGGGAATACCGGTGAACCTCGTATTTAGAAGTWATTTTTCCATTTCATATTCTGCTACAACGAAGGCTGGTTCAACAGCAATGCGTTGTCTTTTTATATGCTGCTGATTTTATGACATCATTACATTTTACATGTATTTATTGTTTATGAAAAAAAACGAACAGATGGCTTGTTTTTCATTGAATTGTATTAAAACTGTTCGTTTGTAAATGAAGGTTCAAAAATTTCCCGGACGATTAGTAAAGCTTAAACCAAGTTTACTCACCCATTGGGTCATACAGCTGCATTTGACAAAGACATGGTTCCACCAGTGGTAGTATATATACCCCAATTTGGGGTGAAATTCCCTTCCTTCTCTCTAAACGTGACATCTTTGTCGCTAGGCAGGAAATTCAGTGATGCAGGCAATAAACTGTTCCTTCTCCCTTAACGTGACCTGACCTCGGCCCCCTTCCTCACTAAACCACATCTCTCCACCATTATCAGTGGCTGCAATCATGTGATTGCCTCTCCTCTACTCAGTACATTCCAAAGCCTCCTGGTTCCTATCCAACCTTCATTGACCCCACCACATACTTTCCTCCTACAGATACCCATTACTTCTGGTGTATAAACCAGACTATGGCACTCCTCATGTCTCTAGTATCTGATGATTAACAATATTTAAAGTTTAGAAATCCGAACCCATCAAAACCAAACTTATTAGAATGATTCACTGTCCTTGTTTTATTGTGAGAACGTCCGTGGCATGCATGCATATCTACTTCTGGAGAGGTTCRAATGCAATCTGTTAGATGGTTCCAATATGTACATAGAACAAAGAAGCACTTTACTGAGGCAATTGTAAGAACAGAACGCAACCGCGTCACAAAAACTAATGCCCAAAGAACAAGTGAGGCAGCACAAAGTACAACAACGAAGTACAAAGTACCGGCTGCCACAAATCACTGGTACAAATAAAACCCGGCGCAAACCAGCCGGAAGCGTGCCAACCTAGACAATAAACAATACCCCACACAGACATGGAGKGAACAGAGGGCTAAATACACATAGTAATCATGAGGAGATGTAAACCAGKTGTGCGGAAAACAAGACAAAACCAATGGAAAATGAAAGGTGGAGCGGCGATGGCTAGAAGACCGGTGCCGTCGACYGCCGGACGCCGCCCGAACAAGGAGAGGGACCAACTTTGGCGGAAGTCGTGACAGTTATTTTGTTTCTATAAGCTGTTTAACAAACGATAACGGACTAACATTGGAATTGGAGTTGATTCCAAGGCAATACATAAAAGACCATAAATACACAACTTGAAGCAACAATATATTTAGCCATGGAGCACGTTCTGATTGGCCAGTGAGGGGCCAAACCTCRACACACCCACAACTTGTTTATTCATCAAAACCTAGGCCCTTCGCCCCAACGCCAGCAAATGTGCCGATAATTGTGGTTGTGAAAATAGCTAAAATATTTCAGACATACCCAGTGCATTTGGAAAGTATACAGCCTTTTTCTAAAACGGATTAAATAAATAAAATAATCCTGATCAATCTACACACAACACCCCATAATGACAAAGCAAAAACAGTTTTTTTTAAATGTTTGCTAATGTATTAAAGATAAACACAAATACCTTATTTACATAAGTATAAGTATTCAAACCCTTTGCTATGAGACTCGTAATTGAGTTCAGGTGCATCCTGTTTCCATTGATGATCCTTGAGATGTTTCCACAACTTGATTGGAGTCCACCAGTGGAAAATTCAATTGATCGGACATGATTTGGAAAGGCACACACCTGTCAATATAAAGTCCCACAGTTGACAGTGAATGTGAGAGCAAAAATCAAGCCATGAGGTTGAAGGAATTGTCCGTTGAGCTCCGAGACAGGATTGTGTTTTGGTTTGTGTTGTGTTGTTGGTTTTAGTATTTGGTTGTTTGATTTTTCGGGTGGTGAGTTTTGTTCTTCACTGGTTGCCCTTTTCTTGTGGCAACAGGTCACAAATCTGCTGCTGTGATGGCACACTGTGGATTATCACCCAGTAGAATATGGGAGTTTATCAAAATTGGATTTGTTTTCGAATTCTTTGTGGATCTGTGTAATCTGAGGGAAATATGTCTCTTCTAAATATGGTCATACATTGGCAGGAGGTTAGGAATGTGCAGCTCAGTTTCTCCACCTCATTTTGTGGGCAGTGAGCACATAGCCTGCTTCTCTTGAGAGCCATGTCTGCCTACGGCGGCCTTTCACAATAGCAAGGCTATGCTCACTGAGTCTGTACATAGTAAGAAAGCTTTCCTTAAGTTTGGGTCAGTCACAGTGGTTAGGTATTCTGCCACTGTATACTCTCTGTTTAGGGCCAAATAGCATTCTAGTTTGCTCTGTTTTTTTGTTAATTCTTTCCAATGTGTCAAGTAATTATCTTTTTGTTTTCTCATGATTTGGTTGGGTCTAATTGTGCTGTTGTCCTGGGGCTCTGTGGGGTGTGTGTTGTGTTTTGTGAACAAGAGCCCTAGGACCAGCTTGCTTAGGGGACTCTTCTCCAGGTTCATCTCTCTGTAGGTGATGGCTTTGTTATGGAAGGTTTGGGAATCGCTTCCTTTTGAGTGGTTGTAGAATTTAACGGCTCTTTTCTGGATTTTGATAATTAGTGGGTATCGGCCTAATTCTGCTCTGCATGCATTATTTGGTGTTCTACGTTGTACAACGGAGGATATTTTTGCAGAATTCTGCATGCAGAGTCTCAATTTGGTGTTTGTGTCCCCTTTTGTGAAATCTTGGTTGTGAGCGGACCCCAGACCTACAACCATAAAGGGCAATGGGCTCTATGACTGATTCAAGTTTTTTAGCCAGATCCTATTGGATGTTGAAATTTATGTTCCTTTTGATGGCATAGAATGCCCTTCTTGCCTTGTCTCTCAGAATCGTTCACAGCTCTGTGGAAGCTACCTGTGGTGCTGATCTCTCTCTCTCTCTCTCTCCTCTCCTCTCTCTCTCTCTCTCTCTCTCTCTCTCCTCTCTCTCTCTCTCTCTTGAGGACCTGAGCCCTAGGACCATGCCTCAGGACTACCTGGACTGATGACTCCTTGCTGTCCCCAGTCACCTGGCCGTACTGCTGCTCCAGTTTTCAACTGTTATGCCTGCGGCTATGGAACCCTGACCTGTTCACCGGACGTGCTACCTGTCCCAGACCTGCTGTTTTCAACTCTCTAGAGACAGCAGGAGCGGTGAGATACTCTGAATGATCGGCTATGAAAAGCCAACTGACATTTACTCCTGAGGTGCTGACCTGTTGCACCCTCGACAACCACTGTGATTATTATTATTTGACCCTGCTGGTCATCTATGAACATTTCAACATCATGGCCGTGTTCTGCTATAATCTCCACCCGGCACAGCAGAAGAGGACTGGCCATCCTCATAGCCTGGTTCCTCTCTAGGTTTCTTCCTAGGTTCTGGCCTTTTTAGGGAGTTTTCCTAGCCACCGTGCTTCTACAACTGCATTGCTTGCTGTTTGGGGTTTTAAGCTGGGTTTCTGTACAGCACTTTGAGATGTCAGCTGAAGTAAGAAGGGCTTTATAAATACATTTGATTTGATTTGATTGTCTTGGCTGTGTGCTTAGGGTCGTTGTCCTGTTGGAAGGTGAATCTTCACCCCAGTCTGAGTTCCTGAGTGCTCTGGACCAGGTTTCATCAAGGATCTCTCGTACTTTGCTCGTTAATCTTTTCATCGATCCTGACTGGTCTCCAAGTCCCTGCCTCTGAAAAACATCCCCACAGCATGATGCTGCCACCACCGTGCTTCATCCCACCGCATTCAGGCAAATAGTTTATCATGTTTTCATCAGACCAGAGAATTTGTTTCTCATGGTCTGAGAGTCCTTTAGGTGCGGGCTGTCATGTCCCTTTTAATGAGGAATGGCTTCTGTCTGGTCACTCAACCATAAATGCCTGATTGGTGGAGTGCTGCAGAGATGGTTGTCCTTCTGGAATGTTCTCCCATCTCCAGAGAGGAACTCTGGAGCTCTGTCAGAGTGACCATCGGGTTCTTGGTCACCTCCCTGACCAAGGCCCTCCTCCCCTGTTTGCTCAGTTTGGCCGGGCGTACAGCTCTAGGAAGAGCCTTGGTGTTCCAAACTTCTTCCATTTAAGAATGATGGAGGCCACTGTTTTCTTGGGGACCCTCAATCCTGCAGACATGTTTTGGTACCCTAACCCAGATATGTGGGTTAGGGTACCAAACACAATCG
>NC_036853.1:50119196-50124698 GCF_002910315.2 Salvelinus sp. IW2-2015
AGACGCCGCCAGTGCCTTAACGTAGCCATTGGCTACAACCAAGACAATAAGGAACTGGCAGTCTCTCTCCTCCTTCTCTCTCTGTTTTCTCTCGATTGAATAATATGCAGCCTAATGTTTAAACACGTATTAATGTGGGCAGGGGGGAACACTTAAAATACACTAATTTGAAATATTTAGTTAGGCTGTTCTAAGTATTATGGGCACTATTAACAGCCTAACACGCTGGCAATCTAAGCGTTGCGGCGCAGCACTATACAGTGCATTGGAAAGTACTCAGATCCTGACTTTTTCCACAATTTTGTTACATTACAGCCTTATTCTACAATGGATTAAGGTTTTTTCCCTATTAAACAATAAAACAACGAAATATATATCCCATTTACATAAATATTCAGACCCTTTACTCAGTACCTGTTGAAGCACCTTCGGCAGCGATTACAGCTTGAGTGTTCTTGGGTATGCCTCACAAGCTTGGCACACCTGTATGGGGAGTTTCTCCCATTCTTCTCTGCAGATC
This sequence comes from Salvelinus sp. IW2-2015, assembly GCF_002910315.2. Lineage (NCBI taxonomy): Eukaryota > Metazoa > Chordata > Actinopteri > Salmoniformes > Salmonidae > Salvelinus > Salvelinus sp. IW2-2015. The sequence continues at coordinate 50,119,717 of NC_036853.1, forward strand.
CTCTCAAGCTCTGTCAGGTTGGATGGGGAGTGTCGCTGCACAGCTATTTTCAGTTCTCTCTCACAGATCTCGACAGGTTCAAGTCTGGCTCTGGCTGGGCCTCAAGGACATTCAGAGACTTGGTCCCGAAGCCATTCCTGATTCATCTTGATGGTTGTACAGTCTCTCAAATAAAACTGTGAAGGACCTCGGCGTTACTCTGGATCCTGATCTCTTTTGACGAACATTTCAAGACTGTTTCAAGGACAGCTTTTTTCATCTACGAACACTGCAAAAATCAGAAACTTTCTGTCCAAAAATTATGCATAAAAATTAATTCATGCTTGTCACTTCTAGGTTAGACTACTGCAATGCTCACTCTTTCCGGCTACACCGGATAAAGCACTAAATAACTTCAGAAAGTGCGAAACAGACAACACGGCTGCTACGAAATCTTGACTAGAACCCCAAATTTTGTAATCATATTACTCCAATGCTAGCCTCTCTACACTGGCTTTTCTGTTAGGCAAGGCTGATATTAAGGTTTTACTGCTAACCTACAAACAGCATTACATGGGCTTGCTCCCACCTATCTTTCCGAGTTGGTCCTGCCGTACATACCTACACGTACGCTACGGTCAAAGACGCAGGCCACCTCCTAACTGCTCCTAGAAATATCTAAGCAAACAGGTGGAGGCAGGGCTTTCTCCTATAGAGCTCCATTTTATGGAATTGCGTCTCTCTACCATGTGAGGACGCAAGACTCCTGGTCTCAACCTTTAAGTCTTTATTGAAGACTCTATCTCTTCACAGTAGTCCTATGATTGAGTGTAGTTCTGGCCCAGGAGTTGTGAGAATGAGTAACGGAAAAGGCACTGGAGCAACGAACCAACCCAGCCCTTGCTGTCTCTGCTTGGCCGGTTCCCCTCTCCCTACTGGGATTCTCTGCCTCTAACCCTATTACAGGGGCTGAGTCACTGGCTTACTGGCTCTTCATGCGCTCCACTTGAGTGGGTTTGAGTCCCTGATGTGATCTTCCTGTCTGGTTGGCGTCCCCCCTGGGTTGTGTCGTGGCGGAGATTTTTGGGGCTATACTCGGCCTTGTCTTCAGGATGGTAAGTTGGTGGTTGAAGAAATCCCTCTATGGTGTGGGGGCTGTGCTTTGGCAAATGGGTGGGGTTTATATCCTGCTGTTTGGCATGCCTGCCGGCTGGTTTGCCCGACACGTATCTAGTAGCGATCTAAGAAAGGTACATTTGATAAGGTGATCCCACATGTTTCTCCCAGGCCTCCTGGTACTTAGCCCCCTCTCAAGTCCTATATTTAGCGTCCACCTCTCTAGTTCTTCTCTCTCCTATCTCTCTACGTCTCTTCTTCATCTTCATGCTCTCCTCTCTCATCTCTCTACATTCTCTCTCTCTCTCTCTTCCTCTGCTCTGCAGTCTCGTCTCCTCTCTCTCTCTCTCTTCTCTCCTCTATCTCTCGTCTCCTCTCTCTCTCCTCTGTCTTCGATTCCTCTCCTCTATCTCTTCTCTCTCCTCTCTCTCTTTTCTCTACCTCTCTCTCTCTCTCTCTCTCTCTCTCTCTCTCTCTCTCTCTCTCTCTCTCTCTCTCTCTCTCTCTCTCATCTCATATCATCGTGCACGTTACTCTTCATCTCTCTCCCTCGCACAGTCGTACTCTACTTCTGCATATCGTCTCCTCACATCTTTTCTGAAATCTCTCGACTTCCTCTCTAGCGTACATCTCTTCTTCGATCATACAGCATCATATGCAATTACCGATAATGTGAGTCTTATCTTCTGTGGTCTATGTGCAGAATGAATTCAGATGTTCTGTAGGTCTCTATATCTCAATTGCCAAAGCAAGAGATGTAGACTTAATAGTATACTCACAAGATTCCAATATTAAAACCCAATAAAAATGAACAGTTACAACAGCATTGAGCGAGCATACAGAAAGTTTAATTGCAAATCCATATAAGGGACATCTCTCGAGAATGTGCAGTATTCAATAGTTAAGATCTCATGCGTTGGTTCTCTAGCTTAAGTATCTATATTGGTCTGGGAGTGCTCGTCTAAATCTCTGGTAATAGCAAGTGGTACAAATGGTTCATCGAGCACTACTCAGTATTAATCAAAACTTAAGGCATTGTGCTCTCTCCTCTCTCTCTGTTTTCTTCTATTGAATTCAGTATACAACCTTCTGTGTTTGTCAAAGAACGATGCCTGGACTAGTTTATGTGGATGCGGGTAGATTTCCAGTGTTTCACAGTGCCACGCGTTAATGCGCATCTTTCTGCCAAGAAGTGACAGGCCTTTCGGCAAATGAAATGAGCGGGAGATAGGCGGGACTCTCCAGCCTTTAATGCTGTGGTTATGTAATGCAATCCAACACCAGAGTCTCACTTTTTAATACAGCTCATAAACTCACTCGCTGGGCAGAAGAGACTGAGATTCAGAAGTGAATAACATTGATAAAACTATTAAAATATGCTGACGGTCCCCGAATTGACCTTTATTGTAATACGTGATTTCTTGTGTTCAGTAAAAAGCACTGTCTAGTAGATGGCTTTTGCCTTACCTATCTGTTATACTGTAAAAGCCAATCTAATGACTTGTTAGGCTATAGCATAGTAGTGTAACGACTTTCGTTGGTGGAAGGAGAGGAGGACCAAAATGCAGCATGGTACGTATCCATAATAGCCTTTTAATGAGAAATGAATACAAAATACAAAAAGAACAAGAGAATCAAAAGGAAAACCGAAACAGTCCCGAATGGTGAAAACACTAAAACGGAAATCAACTACCCACAACCCATAGTGGGAAAACAGGCTACCTAAGTATGATTCTCAATCAGAGACAACGATCGACACCTGCCTCTGATTGAGAACCATACTAGGCCAAACACATAGAAATATAACACACAGAACAAAACATAGAAAAAACAACATAGAATGCCCACCCCAACTCACGCCCTGACCAAACTAAAATAAAGACATAAAAAAGGAACTAAGGTCAGAACGTGACAAGTAGTTTAAATTTCAGCCCCAATCCACCTTCCCTAATTAGCTTACTATGTTAGGTGTGAAGTATATTTCATACATTATACAGCCAAAATATTAGGCCTAACTGACAGTAGTAGGCTACATGATCTGTGTCAGTGTGCTTGAGTGTGTCTTTCTCTTGTTTTCTTCCTACCTCGACTGCACCACAGACACAGCACTTGGACCAGTAGAACCGGATGTTTTAGCAAACAAGTTGGGTCATCTCCCACATTTAGCGGTGTAGGCCTCGAGCACTTTTTTGGTCTCTTTTTCGCCACCACCCTGTTTTGACTGAATGACTGACAGTCAGAGCGGGTCTCACTCTTTTTGATGATGCACGTTTGACTTTGAATGTGAATTTGCGCCATCTCAGCCCGGCCAATCAGAGAACCGGGGCTGCCCATCTTGGTAGAGGTGCCGGGCCAATCAGAGCCCACTGGTCAGCCAAATGATCATTATAGACCAGTGGTTCCCAACCTTTTCCGGTTCCTGTACCACCAACTGAATTCTGCTGTGCCCGGAGTACCCCGAAGTACCCCCTCATGAGCATTTTACCAGTAAGTCTATGGTGTTATGTGTCTTCTCAAGAACACTCTGTGGATGGGCCAAGTACCCCTGGTTGGGAACCACTGATATAGACGATTATGACAACAGAGAAATAGCGCAAAAGTAATTTAAAAAAAAACTGGCTCATGGGCCACCGGCCGTGTCCATTATTATATACACTGAGTGTACAACCATTAGGAACACCTTCCTAATATTGAGTGTCAACCACTTTTGCTCTCAGAATAGCCTCAACTTGTCGGGGGAATGAACTCTACAAGGTGTTGAAAGCATTACGCAGGGATGCTGGCCCATGTGGACTCCCACAGGTGTGTCAAGTTGGCTGGATGTCCTTTGGGTGGTGGACCATTCTTGGTACAGACGGGAAACTGTTGAGCGTGAAAAACCCAGTAGCGTTGCAGCTCTTGACACAAACCAGTGCGCCTGGCACCTACTAAAATACCCTGTTCAAAAGCACTTAAATATTTTGTCTTGCCCATTCACCCTCTGAATGGCACACACACAATCCATATCTCAATTGTCTCATGGCTTAAAAGTCCTTCTTTAACCTGTCTCTCCACCTTCATCTACATTGATTGAAGTGGATTTAACAGGTGACATCTAAAAGGGATCATAGCTTYCACCTGGTCAGTCTGTCATGAAAGAGCAGGTGTTCCTAATGTTTTGTTATATCCACTACCGTTCAAAAGTTTGGGGTCATTTAGAAATGTCCTTGTTTTTGAAAGAAAAACACATTTTTTGTCCATTAAAATAACATMAAATTGATCAGAAATACAGTGTAGACATTGTTAATTTTGTAAATGACTATTGTAGCTRGAAACGGCAGATTTTWTAAATGGAATATCTACATAGGTGTACAGAGGCCCATTATCAGCAACCATCACTCATGTGTTCCAATGGCACGTTGTGTTAGCTAATCCAAATGTATCATGTTAAAAGGCTAATTGATCATTAGAAAACCCTTTTGCAATTATGTTAGCACAGCTAAAAACTGCTGTTTTTTTAAGAGTATAAAACTGGCCTTTCTTTAGACTAGTTGAGAATCTGGAGCATAGCATTTGTGGGTTCGATTCAGGCTCAAAATGGCTAGAAACAAAGATTCCTTCTGAAACTCATCAGTCTATTCTTGTCTGAGAAATCAAGGCTATTCCAATCGAAAAATTGCCAAGAGACTGAAGATCTCGTACAACGCTGTGTACTACTCCTTCACAGACCAGCGCAAACTGTCTCTAACCAGAATAGAAAGAGGAGTCCCTGGCCTGGTGCAAAACCGAACAAGAGCAACATTAGAGTGTCTCATTTGAGAAACAGACCCTCACAAGTCCTCAACTGGCAGCTTCATTAAATAGTACCAGTAAAACCCAGTCTCATGTCAACACTGAGAGGGCGACTC
>NC_036853.1:50126044-50168387 GCF_002910315.2 Salvelinus sp. IW2-2015
TGTGTGTGTGTGTGTCATGAGGGGAAGCAGGAAGGGGCTCGTTGGGCTTGATGGATTTCCTGAATGCGGTACAGATGGAAGGGAGTGGCAGCAGGATGTATCCCACGCTGGCTGGCGTGGGGCCAGGGGCCCTCCTCAATCTGCTATTTATTTGGATCCCCGTTGCAGAAGCAGCAGCTACTCTTCCTGAGGTTAACCAAAAAGCACAAAACATGACAAGTAACAAAACACTTTTACACTGACAGACAAGGACAATCACACACATTTAAAATGCAATGATATAAAAACCAMGCACTAATAGCACGAGCATTATAGGACCAGGCTAGTTCAGTCAGTGTACCGTTCATTGTACTGTTAGTGTCTTTTGCATCCCTTTGGTATGTTAAGTAGAAATTGTGCACCAATATTGCATTTTTAAAAGCCTGTTATATGTAATTAAGTGCCCTTTAATATATACCACATGGTGAATTCAATAAATATGATTTTCAATATGAATAAAGACATTATGAGTGTCCCTCCATACACCCTCTGTTACTTCTCGGAAGATTTTAACCCACTAACCCCCCAAAATACCCCCAAGTTTTTACCGTCATTGTAAAGCCCTAGTTATTTTATTGTCACCAGTTCAAGAGCCGTTCAAGTGGATTTTTCCCAAATGTGTTACATTTTCACTTCCCACTTGGTTATGAACGCACTATGACACCACTAACCAGTCATTGGAAGCACAAGACCTAGATCTACACTTTGACATATTGCGGAGTGTTGTACGATGTATMGTTTTTGTTTAAATCGATACAAACTAAAATAAATAAATAATAAAACCATCCTAGTGCCCGATCCCAATTTTTTTCATTATTTAATTAAGCTGAAGAGAGGCACTTACTATAGGATGTCATTGTCGTTTTTTTAACTTCTTTTGTGATGGGAAAAATGTTTTTTGTCAAGTTGAACTGTGCTCTTCATGACAGAATTGCGTTAAAGGTTAGGGTTTTTACCTCAGCATCAGCCAATTTAAATTCATATTCGCATTGCAAATCTGTTTGGCTCGGGTTGGCAAAAAAGGGCCGAATCAAGAACCTATTGGCCAATTCCTGCAGGTCTCGAAGTGTCATAGCCATTTATTTGCAGAGGAATCATTTCGTCAGTGGCATTACATAGCATTTGAGCTTAAGTTGTATCCTGTATGTGTTTTTTTGACTTATGAAGGAGCTGTCGCCATGGAGAATTTAATCATTAGCCTAATGCGAAGAAAATGTTTGCGCTTCAAATCAATTGACATTACCATATTCACGTTTAATTACTAGCAGCTTTGCATTAGCCACAGGCCAAATGAAGGCGACCGGACAGCTTTGCATGTTTTAACCACATTCCTGCTTGTAAATGTTGACATTTACAAACAGGTGTTTGACTCTCCATTTTTGCCAGATGGGTATTTATCATGTACTCGTCCATGTTAGATGGACGCCATACTGTCTTGTGTATGATATTAGGTGAATATAACATCTCTGACAGACATTTATTCGAATATCATTGGCCAGATAGATAGTTCAAAGCAGGTCAGTGGGTTTTAAACTTAATCTTACCTTGGCTTTGGTTTGGTTTAAAATGATGTGCCAAGAGCATTGAGATCACCAGAGGCATATGGTCGATRGCACAACACACAACTGTGATACGGAACAGAAATCACATTTCCACAATAGCGTCTATTTAATTGGGAGTGATACCRTGATAGGATTCCTTTCATTACCTTCTCCTCGGCCCTCACCCCGGCTACACAGCATGGGGCCTGACACCTCATTCATCTGTAATGGTTCAGAAGGCTGCTTGAGGACAGCTCCCCAAGAATCAACTCTTACATTAAACCTAGTTTTCTTCCTTAAAGCTGCCATAGAGTTGGCAGTCATATAAGAGAAACAGAAGAATCTCATCGTGCCCAATGACAATTGAAGAAGAAGACAAACAAGAACAGGAGACAGTTTCAAAGCCTTGTATTTCAATAGGGACTCCAGCCTCCACTCGCCCCACAGTGGCTCTAATGAATGGAAGACGCACAGTATCTAGGTGACATAACAAGAAGGGCAGTGTGCTCGTGGCGAGGCCCCAGGATTTCCACTCCAACTCAGAAGAGGTTGTTACCGCACTGCCCTCCCTCCAAATGGTTCCAGTAAATTGTAGGCACAACCCACAGAACCACCAAATCAATAGTATGTGTGGCTCTCTCCCGGATTCGTGCCTGGACGTGGGGAGGTAATGATATCTTATTATCGGTGTAACGCTCTTCTACTTCGTCCTCCTCCTCAGACGAGGAGAGGCGAGAAGGATCAGATGACCAATATGCAGCGTGGTAATTTGACATAATGGATATTTATTAAAGACAAGACGAACACGAAAAACACTTGAGAATTTACAAAATAATAAACGGAGTCAACARACCTGAACAAACGAACTTACATAACACGAAGAACSCACGAACAGGAAAATAGACYACACAAAAACCGAACGAACAAACGAAACAGTCCCGTGTGTTGCAAACAGACACGGAAGACMACCACCCACAACAAACAATGTGAAACCACCTACCTTAATATGGTTCTCAATCAGAGGAGATGAAAACCACCTGCCTCTAATTGAGAACCATATCAGGTCACCAATTAACCAACATAGAAACACATAACATAGAATGCCCACCCWMMCTCACGCCCTGACCGACTAACACATACAAAAACAGGTCAGGAACGTGACAATCGGTGCTCTCTACCTGRCTGCCTCCACCAGAGGTCTGCGGGGGTGCATACACCTGGCAGGTTTTTATCAGTACTCTTTGACAGTCTTTAACAGTCTGCTCGGTAGGGTAAATAAGACCATAGGAAGGAGTAAAATGTTGACATGTGTTCGATTTYCTGGACCTAGGGCGATGATTGGAGGAAGACACGTTTATAATAAGATGGTATTATACCAAATKATAAATCACAATACATTGTAGGTTTGGAGCTGATATGGAGATGCGGTTATGTCATGCATACCCTTTTATGGGCCTAGCAGCCAGATGTAAATAGCAGGCATTTGCACTGKGATAACTAGGTTTTCCTTTGCCAAAGAGAGTCGATTTGTGTGTCCTGAATTTCACCTAGAGTTCTGAAACGTGACGGCTTAAATAGATTAGATGTTTGATGGGGATATCGCACTTAATCCAGCCAATCAAAATAGCAGGNCCTTTGCCAAAGAGAGTCGATTTGTGTGTCCTGAATTTCACCTAGAGTTCTGAAACGTGACGGCTTAAATAGATTAGATGTTTGATGGGGATATCGCACTTAATCCAGCCAATCAAAATAGCAGGATCTAACAAAAATCCCCCTCGTTCCCGCTGCAGTGAAGTTACTTTGGAAGACCTTCAACAAACTCAGATTGATATGGTAAGACCTTGGGACTGTCTRTAATATTCACATGCGATTTAGGCTGAGATCCACGATAAGCGAAACAGAACCGCTGGCCGCCCGAGRCGCATTTGCTATTGTTTTGAGGAAAGAGCATCCAGCATCATMCCAACCAAATTAGTAATAGTAGCACAGTGTCATGCAGTGATGTGCAATGATGGGAAAAAACATTGTTTGTTGTTTGAACCTCTATGRAGTCAAGCTTTAAGGAATGAAACAGATTTCACAACAAACTCATTAGAAGGTAGATTCAATTAGCCTTGCTTCTCTTATCCAAGGGAGAGTTGAACGATGTTGTGTATAATACTTGAATGACAATTGACTGCCATGGGGAAGGGAAACACTTGAGTAAATGAAGGATGCAAAGTATATTGAAAGCATGTGCTTCCACACACATGTGGTTACTGAGTTAATTAAGCAATTAACATCCCATCATGCGTAGGGTCACGTATAAAAATGCTGGGGCAGACCATTATTTTGGCTACCATGGCTTTGCCCCCATAGGATGACAATTCCCCCGTCCACAAGGCATGAGTGGTCACTGAATGGCTTGATGAGCATGAACATGATGTAAACCATATGCCGTGGCCGTCTGTTAACAGCGTTTTCAACCACCGTCAACAAAACACCATATGATGGAAATTCTCAGGGAAGAAAGGTGTCACATCATTCCTCTATGCCAAGGTGGATTGAAGCTGTTCGGGCTCGTGGTGGCCCAATGCCCTCTTAAGACTCTTTATGTAAGTGTTTATTTTATTTTGGCAGTTACAGTTGAAGTCGGAAGTTTACATACACCTTAGCCAAATACATTTAAACTTAGTTTTTCACAATTCCTGACATTTAATCAGAGTAAACATTCCCTGTCTTAGGTCAGTTAGGATCACACTTTATTTTAAGAATGTGAAATGTTCCGAATAATAGTAAGAGAGAATGATTTATTTCAGCTTTTAATTTATTTCATCAGCATTCCCAGTGGGTCAGAAGTTTACATACACTAATTAGTATTTGGTAGCATTGCCTTTAAATAGTTTAGCTTGGGTCAAACGTTTCGGGTAAGCCTTCACAAGCTTCCCACAATAAGTTGGGTGAATTTTGGCCCATTCCTCCTGACAGAGTTGGTGTAACTGGAGTCCAGTTTTGAAGGGCCTCCTTGCTCGCACAAGCTTTTTCAGTTCTGCCCACAAATTTTTGATAGGATGAGGTCAGGGCTTTGTGATGGCCACTCCAATACCTTGACTTTGTTGTCCTTAAGCCATTTTGCCACAAGTTTGGAAGTATGCTTGGGGTCCTTGTCCATTTTGGAAGAGCCCATTTGCGACAAAGTTTTTAACTTCCTGACTGATGTCTTGAGATGTTGCTTCCAATATAATCCACATAATTTTTCCTCCTCATGATGCCATCTATTTTGTGAAGCGCACAAGTCCCTCCTGCAGCAACGCACCCCACAACATGATGCTGCACTTGTCCACCCCTGCTTCACGGTTGGGATGGTGTTCTTCGGCTTGCAGCCTCCCCCTTTTTCCTCCAAACATAACGATTGGTCATAGGAACAGTTTCTATTTTTGTTTCATCAGACCAGAGGACATTTTCCAAAAGTATGATCTTTGTCCCCATGTGCAGTTGCAAACCGTAGTCTGGCTTTTTTATGGCGGTTTTGGAGCAGTGGCTTCTTCCTTTCTGAGCGGCCTTTCAGGTATGTTTCGATATAGGACTCGTTTTACTGTGGAATATAGATACTTTGTACCTGTTTCCTCCAGCATCTTCACAAGGTCGCGTTGCTGCTGTTCTGGGATTGATTTGCACATTTCACACCAAAGTATGTTCATCTCTGGAAGACAGAAGCGTGTAACGGCAGCCTTCTGTGTTGAGCCGGCTTCATGGACACCTGGCTCAATGCTCAATCTAGCCCGGCCGATACATGGAGCTGGGACGTACCGCACCAGGTTATGCATCGTACAGGAGACACCGTGCTCTTCGCACAACACGGTGTCTGCCCGTACTCTCGGCTTTCCACGGTAAGCCCGGGAAGTTGGCGCAGGTCTCCTACCTGACTTTGCCACACTCCCTTTAGCCCCCCACCCCCAAAAATTTTTGGGGTTTCTTCTCGGGCTTCCAGCCACGCTTCCGTGCTGCTCCTCATACCCACCGCTCCTCGGTTTAGCTGCCTCCAAGCCTCTTCACGAGAGCGGCGATATTCTCCAACTTAGCCCAGGGTCCTTTACCGTTCAGAATTTCCTCCCATGTCCAGGAGATCCTGTGTAATGGGCCGCTGCTGTGCTGTCGCTGCTGCCCGTTACTACGCTGCTTGGTCTGAGTTTGGTGGGTGTTCTGTAACGCAGCCTTCCCTCTCTTCACGAGAAGAGAGGGTGTAACAGGGATCGGACCAAGACGCAGCGTAGCTCGTGTTCAACATGTTTTTAATAAACAAGACGAAACTGTGAACACTTACAAACTAACAAAATAACAAACGTGGCAAACCGAAACAGCCCTATCTGGTGCAGAGAAAACCACAGAGACAGGAAACAACCACCCACAATGCCCAACACAAAAACAAGCCACTTATATATGATTCCAATCAGAGACAACACAAAACATCTGCCTCTGATTGAGAACCATATTAGGCCAAACATGGAAAACAGACAAACTAGACACACAACATAGAATGCCCACCCAGCTCACGTCCTGACCAACACTAAAACAAGCACAACACACAAGAACTATGGTCAGAACGTGACAGAACGTGTCTCCCTCCTGAGCGGTATGACGGCTGCGTGGTCCCATGGTGTTTTTTTTACTTGCTTAGTATTGTTTGTACAGATTAACGTGGTACAACATGTGTTTGAAAATTGCTCCCAAGAATGAACCAGTAACCAGATTCTGAGGTCCTGGCTGATTTCTTTTGATTTTCCCATGATGTCAAGCAAAGAGGCACTGAGTTTGAACGTAGGCCTTGAAATACATCCACAGGTACACCTCCAATTGACTCAAATGATGTCAAATTAGCCTATCAGAAGATTCTAAAGTCATGACATCCTTTTTTGGAATTTTCCAAGCTGTTTAAAGTCACAGTCAATTTAGCGTATGTAAACTTCTGACCCACTGGAATTGTGATACATTGAATTATAAGTGAAATAATCTGTCTGTAAACAATTGTTGGAAAAATGTCTGTAAACAATTGTTGGAAAAATGACTTGTGTCATGCACAAAGTAGATGTCCTAACCGACTTACCAAAACTATAGTTTGTTAACAAGAAATTTGTGGAGTGGTTGAAAAACAAGATTTAATAACTCCAACCTAAGTGTATGTAAACGTCCGACTTCAACTGTACCTGTAGGTTTCATGGTTAAAAATAACAACAGACTAACTCAGAACTCTGGATCCAGCTGTCATGAAAAAATCCCCAGATGATCCACATATTGAATGAGCGAGTCGCTGCTTGGTTATTGAACCACGAGACCACTCGGTTGCACACTACTACCAGTAGGCTATATCACCCCTCACTGTTTGTCCCACACAGACCCCAGGGGGACAGAAGGTTGATTATTCCAAATGCAATGTTCTACTTTGCAGTCAGCGTACAGCCATCTGCTTGGGTTGTAATATAGGAAGAGGAAGGGGAAGAGGGAGAGGGAGAGGGAGAGGGAGAGGGAGAGGGAGAGCGAGAGGGAGAGCGAGAGGGAGTGAAAGACTGAAGCAAGAGATGGGGAGAGAATATGAGGGAGAGCAAGGGAGAGAGACAGGGGAGTAAGGGAGAGAGATTTGGGTCCATTACATGTGGCCAGAATCTTCCACAGAAATTATATTACATTTGCTTCATCAATGAGAACTTGGTGAGGTGGCCACTCAACTACCACCGAGAGTCAACTACCACCCACTGGCATTTTTTCTTTCATTATACCTCGATGATTGAGCACTGTAAAAACAAGACAGTATTGCTATTTCCAGTGAGGGAAAAGGAAAGACAYTTTTTCGTTGATGATTCATGTCATTTGTGTATCTTTGAGAGGWAGTGTTAAAGGGGMATTTTACTTCAAATAACTGACATTTRAAGCTGCAATATGTAACGTTTTGGGCGACCTGAACATATTCACATAGAAATGTGAGTTATAGATCTGTCATTCTAATTGAAAGCAAGTCTAAGACGCTGTAGATCTGTTCCCGAGTTCTATGCTTCCCATTGTTAAGTTTAGTTTTAGCGTCTTTTACTTTCGTTTTTTACACCAGCTTCAAACAGCTGAAAATACAATATTTTTGGTTATTGAAAAAAAAAATGGTTTGGATGGTACAAACTGAAATTAGGCAAACTATTTGTATTTTAGCAAGCAGGCAATGGCGGAGCAATTTCTTTATATTGCACCTTTAAAATAGTGTGTGTTTCCCAAATGTTCTAGATATTTCTCATCAGCTCACCATTATTATGTTCTTACACATCATTATTTTGCACATATATGTTGCAGAGCTCACGTAATGGTGGGTCATCAAAATTGTGTTTTGACAGGAAGTAATTAGTATAGCTATGGGGCTTGTATGTGCAAAATAATTTGAATTTGAGAACATTCAGGTGGACTGAATAGGTACAGTTGAATTTGAAATATGTGATAAATATATATATATATATTTTTTTTAAATATATATTTTTTGGTTAAATGCTCATTTAAATGAKTGTTTCTGGGCACATGGTGTGTCCCAGTACTGTCTTAACAACGCATSTATTACACAGTTAAACGTGAATGTCTAGTGTCCTCAGTAACAGCAGAAGAAATTTACCCACAAACCCATGTAATGCAATCTCAATGTTTTGTCTCCTCCGATTCCGCAAATACTTTCATAATTGAATGTTTAATCATCCTTAAAATCGAATGTTTACATGTACGTTATGTTTGCTGCAGTCATTAGTTCAATTTGCCATCCAATATGCCATATTAGGAAAAGCAATGCCAGCACTGTTGGCATCAGATTACTTCTGAAATTACATTTTTACAGTGAATTATTTAATGGTTTGTTATTATTTCTAAATAGGCCAGTGGGAGACTGAATTGGATGGAAAGGATATCGCCGACTGAGAAAACACTGCTTCTTATCACTACAGTAGTAGGGACACTTCCAACCATGCTTGAACCATGCTGAAACCACCACAAACAATAATGGACAAGAATTGAGCACAACTGAGGATATTTCTGTGCCTTCTATATTCAGAGCCGGAGATTTCCCCGTAGACTTGCCTCTCCATGTATTCCAAAAGAATGCATTTCATTCAGAAGTATGGAAATGTTACTTACAGTGCTATCTACTGGGAGTATAGGTAAGGGCAACAACAGGGGGAGTAAATTAGCACAATATAGTATTAAAGACAAATACAATAGGCTAATTGAAAAGTTGCACAAGGAAGAGTTGGCATATTTACAAATGTATGTAATGCCTGACAATATTCCTGAATATATTTAGTTAAAAGGCATAGGTCAGTACATTCACCCTGCCGGAGTATGGCAATAACAGTGTCAAATTGCACCTTGTCCATCCTGTCCTAATGTCATTATTGTCTGTATAATTTTGACCATCAAGGCCATGATGTCCGTTATATACTGTCAAAACAATGCCTTTATCAGGAACAACAATTTAAAAATATATATATATATATTGCTGTCCATTTATAGACTGTTATACACAGATGTATATGTATATACCAGATGTGTAGGATGTTTGCTCTTCTTTAAACTGTCAAAACTTTKAACTAATAAAATAACGCAAGTTGGAGAAAAAAACTACTATCACCACCAACGTGAMATTTCCCATAATGCTTTAAAAAAAAAAGTCATGTACAATGATAATGCAGTGATACCGATAGTGGGACATCGKTTAAGCATTCCATATTCCGCAGTCATTTCAACGAGTGTCTTTGTATGTCATGGCCATTTTGTTTTACGATGCCATCCAGATGGCGAAGGGGACGRGCAGGGTGGGTACTGTGTTCAGCAGCGTTGGGGAGCCCAGGTATAACACGGTGCCCGCTCCACACAGAGCTGTGAGGTAGGCGTTCATCCTTCTGCAGATGATCTTCCTCAATGTCAAACAGAACTGCAGGAGAGAGGATGAAACAAGAGTAAGCATCCTTTACATGTTTGTTTTTTTATCCACCAGATGAATAAAAGCTTGTGAGTGCTTTAAATCTTAACATCGCGTTAACATCGAGTGAAAGAGAGGAGTGCTCTTTGCCTTTGTCTTTGAAAGCCTTCGTCTTTGTTTGATTGAATTGGGGCCTTTGATAGTCTAATGGTTCATCGTTATTGTTATTTTATTTATGTATTCATCCATGTCCATTTGTAACCATTGAGATGCAAATCTCTTTTTAAAGGAGCTCTGGCCAAGAGGCAGCATCCCAATCATACATACAAATGAAGTACAATGACGATGCAACAATTAATGAAACAGCATGAGATGTCTTAATATGACAGAACATCGTGATTCAACCATAAATACCTCTATTCTATAAAGTACTGTGTAGCAATGGTTCCTATCCAGGGCTACTGGCATTCCATCCTGAAGTGTTTATCATTACTTTGATTTATATTACAATGTTTTTCTTATTTAAATTGAGGACTTCCTGTGTCTACATTAAAGGGGCAATCTGGGATTCAAACAACAGCAAAGTGGGTACCCCTCCACTGTTTTGGTAAACAGCCGCAGCCAAACAGCGATGCATGGGAGCCTTTAATGCATTAACACTAGATGGTGCTGCTCACCAGTGCACTATGGTCCAACTCGACAAGCGTGTGGTTTTGTCCCAATTCTCCACTTGCACACGTTCTCTCATGGATTTAACCAATGTTAGTAACTCCATCCCTCTGCCACTGCTTACACCAATCAGATGCTTTTGAATCCATTGATGGGGAGYGTGCAAGTGCACRCTTTTGGAGAAGGGTAGAGAATCGGGATGCAGCCTTTAAGTTCACTTTTCGTTGGCCTAAAAGCAATCTATCCACAGCAAAACACAATCATCTGACCTTTTCAGAGAAATGTACACCCTTTCAACCGCTCTCATCATACAGTACTTTGCATCAGTGTGCAGTATTCCCACATTGATTGGCTATTGTCTGAGCTAGGGGTGACCACAGCATGTCTAGACTAGACGTTGGTACCAGCACACCTGTGTCGAGTTCAGATAGAAATGCCATGATTAGAGCTTACCCCGATTCCTTACTTACATGCCAGAGAGGTTGCATGTCTGTTCTACCCAATATATTTCTGAGGGTTCCACAACACTGTGCCCTGCTGAACTCAGACCAGGACCCGTATTCATAAGAGTGATTAGRTGTGCTATTATTACCAGCTTTGACTTTTAGATTCTAATGAATGGATAGCAGGGATCTGATTACAGAGTAGGGCTCCTAGTCTGAGACGTTTTATAAATATGGTGCCTGATGACACTCAYTAATTATGCTCCAGAGATTTTGAGGAGCATGTCCATGAATCATGATCCGTTGATCATTTGAACCAGGCGTTTTACTGCGGGGCTGGAAAACAAACGAGCCACCTCTGGTGTATGCCAACCTCCGTCATCTGAAGYACTCCAAAGTAGGCTGCTCTCAACGAAGACATTGTAAATCCATTCTCAAAACCAAAGGAGTTTTCMCCATAGTTTTCAACACAGTCAGTCGATGTCAGCGTGAAACAGCACTTTTACTTGGAAGACCAAAACATATCTGACGGTTGAAGAAAGATTTCATCCTATGCGTTTCCCTTTTACCTATGTTCCCGATTTGGCACGTGAGGTGACGGAGGTCAATTTAACGACAGCACTTGATAGTCCCGTAATCTGTGTTTTGTTTCATAAAATCCATTGAAATATCTGGCATATTTCCCACGTAACCCACATGCCGGATTCCTTCCAAYAAACATTTATTGTGTAGCCTAACGCTCTAACAACAAAGCAATGCACYACTGCAAGTCATTAAACAACATGTTTTTGCTTCCCCGGCGTATTTATCGGCAGCAATTCACTTTAACATGTCTCAGTAGGTTCTYCACTCAATAGTATATGAATAGTATTACAACAAGTTTGTCTGACCGTAATTTGAACCAGCAGTAACTCTGACTTGCCTAGTTAAATAAAGGTTAAATAAAAAAACTCCTCCCACCATTGGTTCATTGCCCTGCGCATTATGTAATACCAAGTACTACAGTGTACTATTGGCKCATGGTTCACAATGTTATTCCTACAGTCTCAAATAAAGCATTGTTTTCTTAGCATCTCCTTGAGTACCCCCAGTCATTCCACTGATCTAATCCAGTACTAGTCCAGCACACAACTATAAYAGGGCTTGATGATTGACAGGGKGAATCAGGTGTGCTAAAACTGGGATAGGTCAAATCAGTGGACTGACAGTTGAGAGGATGTTTGGTAAACCCTATTGTCTAAAGTGACACCCTCCTTTACAGTGCCCTGGGGGGGGTCACGTGAGGGCTTCACTCKGAGAAGTTTGCAGTGACTGATCTTAGTCGTCCGGGAAATCACCATCGATTTTCCGATCACATACSAACCCCAAAACGTGTAAGAACAGTGCCCTTTGACAAAGGAGAACCCCATACTCCACCTGGTAGGTCTGGTAGCTGATGGCCATGCCGTAACGGCAGTACATGACGTAGTGTTCACAGCTGTACCACAGCAAGCTGTAGGTCATGGAGCCTATGAGCCTCTCTGCCCCCCTGGCCACCTCGTCCCCTTCCAGGGGGGGCTGGCTGYACAGCTTGTCCATGTGGTTGACCAGGATCTCCGAGCCATAAGCAAAATCCGCCAACGAGTCCACCCTGGCGCTCGCCGACTTGGCGATCACCCCTAGAATCAGCCGGTTGTTGGTCACCGTCTTGCCGATGGCACCCTTGTTATCGGTGAAGACCGGAAAGATGTCCGGGATGAAGTGCGCCACCCGGTTGTTGCCCAGGTAGATGCCGAAATGGGTGAAGAGAGTTCTAGGAACCTCCAAAAGGTCGCCACGTTTGTACAGGGACGGGTCATACTTAGAGTCTTTGTCCTTGTCCTCTTCATCCACTTTAGAAGCAATGAAGAAGCGGCTCAGGAGTTGGAGGAAGGGAATCACTAAACTATAATTTGACACCTGGCCGTTTTATCGAGGCTAAGGGTCTGGGAGGAGCCACGCACGTGGGATTCGAGGTTTCTCAACTTTGCAGTGCAATTTTGACAGAAATAAAGGAGCTTTCCACTAATCGTGTGGTTTCAAGGGCGGCTTAATTTCACAACCGGGAGAGTTTAATCGGGGGATGTGTTCCGGTTATGTGGCTTTCATTGGCAAATCAGAAAAACAACCCCCAGTTTAAAAGGTCAGGAATATCTTATAGCCTGAATAAACAGTCAGGTTGAGTCGTATAATGCTGACTCACTCTCAATATGTCTGGAACTGTGAATACCCCATACAGTAGAAAGAAAAGAATAATGCATAGWCATTACTCAGCAATATTATCCAGAGAACGTGTATATTTTATGAATGTAACTTTTGCRTAAATTTACTTTATATGATGAAATATTTGGGTTTGGAAATATTACGGGGATATATTGGGGATTTTATGTGGCCAATCATGTCAATAAGATGATCATTTGAAAAGGCTGTGGGTGGTATTGACAGAGATGCAATGTCAGTATTAAGATGCACTGTGATTGCATGTACCGAACTGTATTGAAAAATGTGTGGGAAAATGCTTTGTTAACATATTTCCTGGAACCAGACCAAAACAAACCAAATGATAACTTCCAATATCTTTATTAACATTTCTGATATTTACAATGTATTTGATTGAAAACAAAATGATCTGCTCTCAAAACACACAAGTATTGTATTAATCAGCGTAGTACTCTTAGAGTTTCAAACTGAAAGTATCTATTTAAAAAAAGTATACAACAGTATCATCATTGAAGAAAATACATTATTTACAGATTAGACTACAGTGACTTACACAGTAAGATAAAAAGTAGAAAATGCGCCTTGGCTAATCTTTTGGGGGAAATATGGATGATACATTGGTCACAGAGGGATCATATGGCCTTTATAAAGACTTTATAATGCCTTRACGGCCTACATACAATACAGTAAGTGTTGACATGAACACTCACATGTAAATTGCTAGGCCTGCAGCCACATTGCSCTATGTTTACTTTTGGCTGGCAAGGTAGCTCTTGCTGTAACAATGGCCTATTATATGATATTCCACTATAGGCTTATACCAAAGGCAAATGAGTTGGGAGGTGCCAAGTAATGTCATYGCAAGGACCAATGAAAAGACACCATCCCAAATAGTTTCTATTGTAATGTCCATAGAGGAGTGTTTGAAGGCTTTGAACATTGGCTTCTCAGCCGGCCATCCACAGAGTGAAGGGGATGAGGATTGTGGGTAACGTAGTTGAAGGCGCCAGGCCAAAGCAGATGATGTAGATCATTCCCAGGAGAACACTGAGAAAGACACTCCTCTGGTCTCGGATGATTGATTTCAGGCACCCACAAAACTGCAAAGAAAGGAGATAAATAATTATTACCYATGTAGGTTTAGGATTTTTATGAACAATTCATTTTAGGCGTATTTAATGTATTTATGTTATRAATCTAAACTTGTWTGAATTATGGAAGAAAAGAGAGAAGAAGATTGGATGCCACAACACCAAAACAAYAAATCAAAGCCCAAAGAAATGTATTTTCAGTAACACTGAATAAAACACAATGTTTCTGAATATAGTTGCCTATTAAATTACCCATGGCATAGTATAATTKAAAATGGAGATGCATTGTCATGAATATAAATACAACATCTGGGATTGGAAATATCAAAGGATGAAGATGCTGTGCCCAATAAGTATTACAACCAGGTCTAACCTAAATCAACAATTCAATCCGATGCATTTGTAATAATTTTAATCTAAATGCAAATCTCTGAAAACATCTATGCCATAATCTAAAGATAACAGTCCTCGCTGTGATACAGGTCATGCATATGCAAAATATTCTAAGAAGACACYACATTATCTCCTGTAGCGTAAAGGTTAAGGGGTCAGAATTATGCACAACGTGATTGTATTGAAAATAAAATATATATAATTCAAGGAAAATAAAATTACCATTTCCGTTTGCTGACTTTTCGCTGAACCGTATCTGCAGTATGTAACAAAATGTTCACAGTTATTCCATAGTAAACTGTAAGGGATAGCGCCGACGAGTTGTTCTGCCCTCTCGGCAACCTCTTCATTTGGGAACGGTTGTTGCGCCTTGCATTTTCTATCCATATGATTCACCAATATGTTTGAGCCATATACAAAGTCATCCAAGGTGTCCACGCGCACCGTGGCACACTTGTACAAGCAACCCATGATGAGTCTCTTATTTGTGATMACTTTTTTGATTATCATCTTATCATTGGTTAGCACGGGCATGATATCAGGGATCAGGTGAGCGACGTTGTTGTCACCCAAGTAGATACCGAAGTGCGTGAACAAAGTTCTCGGCACCTCCAAAAGGTCCCCTCTCTGGAGAGACAACGGCGCGACTGTATGACTATATGTCGTGCGCTCTGTGCATCCCGCCTCTTTGCGTTTCCCGTCCGTCCATTTAAACTCAAAAAGTTTGAAGTTCGAGAGAAGGGATAGCTTTTCGACGAGAAATGTCAACGAGTAGAGCATGGTGAAAGTTCCTGTCCAAAGTTTTCTGAGAGTTGTCTGGGAGAAGTGGGTTTATATGCGCACTAGGAGGGGACTAGTGCAGTTTAAAGGTAAACCCCGAAGACACGATTGGCCACAAAGGACATTCCCATGGTGTTTATGGCACGTATGGCGTTTTTCTTTAGTCTACAGAAAATGGCATATTGTTGACTTTACTTTTAATAAGTTGTTTATGCTTAAGGTGTACGTTGATCTATATAATTTAAGTTCACAACCATTACATTTGTAGGATATAAAAATCAAATATTATATTATAAGCCTATAATTACAGGCTCATTGGAATCATATTGAACAAATACATTCGATTTTGTTATTTACAATTTTATAATCATAAAGGCAGATTTTTAAAATAAAAAAATAATGACCTTGTGCCTAGATTCTTGAAATTATTTAACTTTATTATTTATTCAGTGTTTTATTTAACCTTTATTTAACTAGGCAACTCAGTTAAGAACACATTCTTATTTACAATGACAGTAGGCCCTATGTGACAGTCAAGACAACATTTTGAAGAGCACCTTGTCTGGCCAATTAGGCCTTTATTGTCTTTTAATCTAATCTAACTCAGGGATCTTTACAGTTGTTGTATTCTAAGTCAATTAACCTTGTCTGCCAAGCATTGTGCTACAATTGGACTTTTACCCCATTTTCTCAGCAATTTCGTGCAATCACTGACAGTCCACTTTCGGTATGCCTTCGCTCTTGCTCCAACGACCCCCCTCAACCCCAAAACTAGTRACTTATGATGTTATCATTGAAACTGTACATTAACTAGAGGTCCATGACAAACGCTCCAAAGTGGGTCAATGTTGGAAAATACAARAGTAAACAAAGATAGGGTTGAAATGTGTTTGCATGAACTTCTAACCCCCCTCTTATCAACTATAATATTTGGGGTTGAAAGTTGAGGTCTGACCGTCACTGACCTCTGTAAGACTGCAGATGTGAAGTGATCTTTTTTGGGGGTCAGAAAAGGGTTGTGTTGTGGTCACATCAAGGTCAAGTCAAGAGCCTGTTGACCTCAAACTTCCCTCAACCCTAACTGACTGGCGTCTTAAGATAWTACATCCAACAGGATTTGCAGTTCAGTGCCTGTGTTTCTCTAAGTCTGGACAGATGAAAGGCTCCAAAGCGGGTCGATGTTGTATAATACAAAAGTCAACAAAGACGGGGTCGAAATGTCTTGCACAAACTTCTAACCGTCCTCTTATCAACCAAAATATTTGGGGTTAAAAGTTGAGGTCTGACCATCACTGACCGTTGGAAGACTGCAGATGTGACGTGGTCTTGTTGGGGTCAGAAAAGGGTCGTGTTGTGGTCACATCCAGGGCAAGTCAAGAGACTGTTGACATCAAACTCCCCTCAACCCTAACTGACTGGCGTCTTAAAATATCAAATCCAACAGGATTTGCAGTTCAGTGCTGGTCTAAGTCTGGACAGATGTTCAGATCTTGACAGTGCCTGGAGAAGTGGTAGACTTATCATGAACCACATCGATAGATAGCCTAACGATCCTAACGATCCTAACGATCCTAACACACGCGCAGAACCTGTGTAAATGCACCCTGCTCCCATTGTGTTAGAAAGTAACGTGACATTTTGTAACGGTAAAAATGAGAGTCCAAGGGCTTCATTTGTAAAACGCTCAGGCGCACAGATTTGATCGTAAATTGTGCATGCGACGAAATCCACGGCAACAATAGCTAGGTTTCCATCCGATCGGCGACAGATTTTCGAGTGAAATATTCAAAAATCCAGATTTTCCCACCAGTGGTGTTTCCACAAAACGGACTTGTTGCAGATAAAAAATCAGTGCCTGATAACACAAAATGTACTTTTTAGCTTAAGTTTTCATGTACCAAATACAAATCTAATGTTCAATATGTTTCCATTGCATTTTCAACGCTACCGATAGTTTTGTCACAAAAACTGTTGTGTTAATTAGCAATGTGCCTAGTCTAGTCTAGCCATCAGTTTGCAGATACAGTGTGGGTAGGCTCTGCGGGTAGGTTAGTCTACAATAGCCTACATGATGAGAATATTTATATTTATCAAACTTCAGTCAAGCATCGATCATCACCTCACCAGAATAAGACCCTCAACACGTATTGGAAAGGAGTATCAAGCTCATCACAGTGCACTTTCACCACCCTGTGAAGTGCACGATTAATTTAATCTGTAAACTAATCAAATACATGTTTTCCCGAGTCGTAGTGGGAGGACCACACACCATGTCATCGTGTGATTCCAAGTTTACTTCGACATGTTGGTTATTATATCAATTTTTGTGCATAAAGGCCGTTCCACCTCCATTTCTTTCATAAGTAATTTTACCGTCACAAAAAGATCCCACCATGTCGAATGAACAAATTATCTGTCGGCATTTATAAARTTATACCAAAACTTCCTGCTTCCATCACGGTGTGACTTTACTCGCATAAAAACTGTGGGTGGAAACATGGTTGGAGTGATTCGTAAATCTTGAAGTTTACATGAAATGATGCCATTTACATCAATTTTGCATGACATTTTTGGATTTACAAATGAAACATAGGCTTACTTATTTGTGAATAACAACTTTATTCATGGCTGTATATATTATTAAGAAATGATCATGCGCAGAATGTGGTATAAAAATTAAGAAGATTATGATAACCACATGTCAACCAGCGCTCTCACGTTCCACGTCCAGCTGAATGAGCTTACAGTTCGTGACCATAAACTGAACTCCTGGGTGGCATTAAAACAAACCTTTGGCCTCTCCCCACTCAGAGATTTACTCCCCAGTCAAATGGCCCCATAGTTATAGCAGTCACCTGTCACGGTTGTGTGGAGATATTCCAAGGCGCAGCGTGAATAAAGTTCCACATCTTTATTATAGTGAAACTTTCAAACAAAACMAGAAACAAAACAACGACCGTGCAGTACTGAGGTGCAACATGCACTAACTCAAAAACAATATCCCACAAACACAGGTGGAAAAACGGCTGCCTAAATATGATCCCCAATTAGAGACAACGATTACCAGCTGCCTCTAATTGGGAACCATACCAAGCACACCAACATAGAAATATGAAAACTAGAATACCCCCCTAGTCACGCTCTGACCTCAACACCATAGAGAACCAAGGGCTCTCTATGGTCAGGGCGTGACAGTACCCCCCCCCCCCCAAAGGTGCGGACTCCGGCCGCAAAACCTGAAACCAGATGGGGAGGGTGGGGGGGTGACTAGTGTCGGTGCCGGCTCCGGTGCGGGTCGTAGCCCCCGCCCAGACCCCGGATCCGGCCATCGGCGGGGCACCGGCGCAGAAGAAGACTGACCCTAGTCACACCCCGACCTAACCAAAATAGAGAATAAAAAGCTCTCTCAGGTCAGGGCGTGACATCACCACTGGGGGACTTTTAACAAGGGTCCTGAAAGGTAATTCCGTGAGGGCCACCAATAGTCAGTGTCRGCTTTGTTCTTGACTCCATAAACTTGAGATTATTACTGAGAGAAGCACGTTGGCTATTTGCTAGGTGAGAGTCACCAGTTTGAGGATAACCCAAAAACTGCTCGTTATGCACTTCTTTTGACTGAACTGTCAGTGATATACACTGTATAACTCATTTAACCATTTAGGGTTGCAAAGGCAAATAGGGGTGAACCTTAACTTCCACTTAAAGCTGGAATCCTTCATGGTAAAACTGCCAGGTCCGTTTGCGATACAACAACAAAGAAGATACTGCAAATCCCCAGTGGCGCTCTTTCCCCCTCCTGCGGATTCCATCTTTAAGCAGATTTTCCACTTGGTCATGCATTGATGTCATTGGGAGACTAAATTAACATTTGACTGAAGTTCAAGCCCCCCCCCCCCCCATACTGAGACTTAAAATTCTTAGACTAACTGACTGAACAGCTAACTGTACTGTATATGTAATGAAAAAGGAAACACAGCTATCTCTTTGTGGTGAAGCCAATGTAATGGCCAATGAGAGGCTTTGACGCCGTCGGCCGCCATATTGGTACCCCCAGAAGGAGCAGTCCCTCCATAGGAATTAAGAAAATTATTTGCAATGGATTTGCAAATAACAAAAATTTGCAATGGAGGCGTACCWCCAAAATGGCTGCGTGGTGTCTTCAATACAGCGCCCCTGACAGTCATCCACGGTTTATACACATCAGTGGGTGCAGCAGACTAAATACAGGACTGGAAAAGGGCAGATTGCAGGTTCAAATGTGTCACGCACTGACCATAGAGAGCTTTTTATTCTCTATGTTGGTTAGGTTGGGGTGTGACTAGGGTGGGTTATCTATGTTGGCATGGTATGGTTCCCAATCAGAGGCAGCTGTTTATCGTTGTCTCTGATTTGGGATCATATTTAGGCAGCCATTTCCCCATTGTGCTTTGTGGGATCTTGACTATGTATAGTTGCCTGCGAGCACTACCTTAGCTTCACGTTTTGTTTTGCTCTTTATTGTTTTCTTTGAGTTTCTCTTCAAAATAAAGAGGATGGAACCATACCACGCTGCATCTTGGTCCACTCCTTATAACGATCGTGACAAAATGTCCATACAGTTACCTCAGTGTAACTAACTAATAAACTAGAAGAGGTGTTCTGTTTTCTCATGTTAATGCATACGTGACTGAAAACTCTCCAACACAAATTCCCTTCAACAGACAGTCACACCAACACATGACAGAGCATCCAAGCCCTATCTAATCAGTTGGTCCCAAGCCTAGAAAATAAGYATTTTTCCTGGCACTTGAGAGAGCACGAGAGCACTAGGAAACACTTTCCATCTGGCGTCTCTCTCCAGTTTCAAGGAGGAGGAAGAGGGCAGTTCAACGAGAGTTCAGGGAGAGTTTACTGTTGTTTAGGTTTGGGGGCCCGACAGTTGACTCCCAGGTCAGCCAGGCCTTATCTGTCTGKGTGCCTGGGTTTCACGTGTTGTTTCCCATAGTAAAAGTGGGTCATCGAGRGGTAGCCAAGGTGTGATTTATCACCCATGTCAACAACGGGGGCTACAGATGTAGCTTTATAACCCACTAGGTATCGTTATGACTCCGCCAACTGTTTGCTTTGGTGTGGAAAGCAAAACAGAACTGATGATCTAGGACACCGTGGCCAGAAATGTAGCCTGGCTACCAGTAAATAAGATACAACYAGCATTGTGTTTATGGTGGTCTGCATGGTGATATTAGAAGTGTCAGTTACGGTTCATTTACAGCATATTACATAGTGATCCGTCAATCAAGACCCTGGTGGGAAATCAGACAATGCTGGAGCACTGCCTGGGTGAATATGTATAGGCCTATTTGTACAAATAAAAACAATTGCAACGCGCTCTTTAGACGAGAAATATTATAATGCCCTGGTTTTGTACAAGAGTACAGGCAAGTGCCACCACAGTATAGCCAAGTTCTTGAGAGAACAGTGAGTGCGTTTTCTAGAGAGGAATACCATTGAGAATGCCGGGTATTATAGGTGGAAGTGGGACGAAGTAGAGGAGCACAGCCGGGCTTACCGACCCACAGACTGACCTCCCAGCATACCGTATGTTGAATAAAATGGGCCCCTATTGGGCGAAAKCAGTTCTGAGAAAGTGGTCTCCCAGATCTCTCACAGGAACAGCGTTTTCAATATGTGGTCTAGTGGCCTATGGTCTGTGTTTTAGTGGTAACAGACAAGGGTTGGGCCGACTCAGCCGATATGTAACTAAATCGAATATTGTGATATTTGACATTGACAACGTGGAAGACTATTTGAACTTTACAAATCAAAACTGTGCTGTTCTAAGTTGTATCTAAGCCTTTTTTTTTTCACCACACAAAGATAATTTAATGAGAGTGTGACTATAATATTGTAAATAAGGACAATAATTGTACGGTCTGGAATGATGTGGTCATTAACGGTGCAAAACGATTATATCAGATATGGCGATATTTGGAGAAGCACATCGTAGAAGAGGTCTCCCCAAATATCGCCCTACCCTATAACATACTACTCCTAGCATATATACACTGTGTGTACAAAACATTAGGAACACCTTCTCAATGTTCAGTTGCACCCTCTCTTGCCCTCAGAACAGCCTCAATTCGTTGAGGCATGGACTCTACAAGGTGTCAAAAACATTCCACAATGTATTTMTTTTATTTAACCTTTGTTTAACCTTTATTTAACTAGGCAAGTCACTAGGCAAATGTTGACTCCAATGCTTCCCACAGTTGTGTCAAGTTGGCTGGATGTCCTTTGGGTAGTGGACCATTCTTGATATACACGGGAAACTATTGAGCATGAGAAACCCAGCAGCRTKGCAGTTCTTGACGCAAACCGGTGCACCGGGCACCTACTATCATACCCGGTTCAAAGGCACTTGAATCTTTTGTCAAACCCATACACCCTCTGAATGGCACACATACGTAATCCATGTCTCAACTGTCTCAAGGCTTAAAAATAATGATTTAACCCGTCTCCTCCCCTCCATCTACACTAATTGAAGTGGACTTAACAAGTGACATCAATGAGGGATCATAGCTTTCMCCTGCMTTCACCTGGTCAGTCCATGTCATGGAAAGAGCAGGTGYTCCTAATATTTTGTACGTTCAGTGTAGGTCAACCCCTGACACTGGGGGTTCGATTACCATGTCCACCCTACCTACTCTATCTCCTTCATCTATCTCCCCCTGTTCTTCTAATCTGTCTAAATGAAGCATAAAAAGATACCCCCAAAAAGTATTCCAAGTATAGGGTTATGTGGTGGAACACGCAACCACACAAAACCCAACAGAACCACATAGATACGCTCCAAGCAACCTATTACTGTCTGAGACAGAGACAAATCTGAAATTAGTTTGAGGTGTTTTGACTGCACTGGCGCAGTTTGTCCTCATTTAAACCTTTGAATACATTCCGTTGTGGAAACGCTATAAGCGACCCATTACTGTCCGCGACAAACCCGAGATGTGACAGTTTCTCCCCTCAGTAACAAATCTGAAATGAGTGTTTTGGTTGCAATGGCACAGTTTGTCTTCGTTTAAACCTTTGATTGCATTCAGATGGCAGTGCTCAGAGCAGAACTACTGCCCAGTCAGAGATCCCAATTCCTCCGATTTCTCAACCCCCTGAATGCTTGAAATCCCCTGGAAAACAGCGTAGAGGGGTGTCCAACGTATCAGAACACCGAGTTCAATTCAATCAAACTCTCGTTCCGGATTTCTTTCACCACGACTCTTTTGGCCATGGTCAAATAAAAGCACGTCAGAGCTACGACATTGAGATGGCATTCCTAGTCACCTTTATTGAAGTCTAGTTGGGAATCTCAGTACATTGCTGTATCGTATTGTAACAAACAGCGACAGGGGAATGTCCCTTGTGGGTCTCGAACCCCTGGTCTCCCAGATCGAAAGCCTACCCAGGCAAKGGTCTTGWCACTGCGYTTCATTATACCAAGTCCTTCACATAAACACGAATCACCGATGACCTCGCAGACAGCATCCCACTTCTGACACCAATATAGCGAACGGTGACAGGGAAACCCCCCTTGCGGCTCTTTTGAAACGCCAGGGTCGTGGGTTCAATTCCTGCTTGGGCCACCCATGCGAAAAATGTATGGAGGCACTACTTTAAGTCACTTTAGATAAACRTGTCTGCTAAATGACATACTTCTGGAGATCATGACCAGACCGTTTAGGCTAGGGTCAAGGCTGATAATCGACTGAAATAACAAAGACCTAGAACGCCCTGATGGTTCATATTCAGTAGTAGGCCTTTAAGAAACAAACAGGAAATATTGTCTCTTCCATGGCCTCAAATGAACCAAGTATTCCTCTCCAAGTCTTGGGACATATGAGGACACTGATGTGTTGTTTATGGTCTCGATGCCAGAAACAAATGGCCATCTGGTTCCATCCTTCAAAAGTTCTTTAAAAATACATACCAGATACCGCAGCCAATTAGCAGCACATTGCCCATTGGAAGCCTTGTTTTTGTTCATAGGCTTTGYGCTAACAATGTGTGTAGCGTTGGGGCTACACAGTACACACAATGTGTGTAGCTTCAGTGTTAGCTTCAGGGCTAACAATGTTTGTAGCTCGGAACAACTCTCTTCCCAGGAGGACCACAATGAAAAGGACTGTCACAACATTTTTGAATGGTTGTTTTYACAATGGTKKTTAAAGTAATTGAWTACAGACCRGTGATTGATTTTGGACAAATGTGTCATAGCTTTCACATCCTGACTCATAGTAAAACTTGGTGTGTCAGTATGTCTGAAAAACTTTCTCAGGAGGTTCAAAGCCATGTTAGGTCAAGAACTGGCTACAGTGATGTTTATTCTTTTAGACAGGGCAAGAGATGCATGGATATTCCGGAATATAAATAGTGAATGACCTCTTGTAATATATCCAGGGGGCTAAATGYTTTACCAACTTTCCACAACAAACAAGGAATTATTGTTGAATCAATGTGTAAGGTCTATACATTGAAATACAGTAAAGTCCCAAATTATTGGCACCCTTGATCAATGAATGCATTTATGAATAGACCAAACCATCTATCAGGTGACGCCATTCATACCTATGTGAAGACTCGATAGCGCATTGAAGCCAAATGAAGTCGGTTAAGATGGCGTCGCCGGTCGGGAACAGTTTGTGCTGCAGGCTGAGATTAGCAGTTATCAACTTATTATGTGTGCGATTTCAAAATAATTGGTTCAAGGACATACATCTGGTGTATTGGAAACAAACGTTAGTACCATGATTGTCTTTGAAAAGGGTGTATATTTATATGAAGACTTTTTCCCATTCACTATAATGGGGATCCTGGTTTCTTCTAACAATGCCCGCAGTACAGAGGTCGGCCTAGAACCTCGTGGCTTCAATGAGAGGGGGCTTTGTTTTTTGTTTTGTTTTTCTCTTTGCTTATTTGAGCTGTTTTTGCCATAATATGGACTTGGTCTTTTACCAAATAGGGCTATCTTCTGTATATCACCCCTACCTTGTCACAACACAACTGATTGGCTCAAACATATTAAAGAAATTCCACAAATTAACTTTTAACAAGGCACACCTGTTAATTGAAATGCATTCCAGGTGACTACCTCATGAAGCTGGTTGAGAGAATGCCAAGAGTGTGCAAAGCTGTCATCAAGGCAAAGGGTGGCTACTTCGAAGAATCTAAAATGTAAAATATATKTTGATTTGTTTAACAATTTATTGGTTACTACATGATTCCATATGTGTTATKTCATAGTTTTGATGTCTTCACTATTATTCTACAATGTAGAAAACAGTCAAAATAAAGAAAACCCCTTGAATGAGTAGTCTATCAAAAGTGTGTAAGTTTTAGCATGTGTCTATAGTGTCAACCTTTGACTGCTACTGTATGATTCCATTATTTAAAGATGGAATAYGCAGTAGGAGTAAACAGCGCCACGGCCGCCCCACCACCATTGTTATTGTTTTTGTTGCCGAGCTGTGGAGATGTCGCACTGTATAGTCAAAAGTATTACTGTATGCTCTTCTATACTGCATGCTAAAAAAAAACAGGGTTCGTTGTTTACAGCAGCTTCTTTGTTGTGGTAATATTGCAAACAGACGTGGCTGTTTCACCATTAAGGATTTCACCTTTAAACTAATACAGTTGCTCAGAAGAATTGATTTTGATGAACAAGTTTTTTTTAAATCTCTCAAAAAGATTGGGGTCAAAATAATTTGGCCCCTCTGTTTTCAATACCGTGCGAGACCTCACCTTCCGAGGATAACCGCACTGATCCTTTTTCTCAAATGTTTTAGGGGATCTTAGACCCGTCAAATCAAATTGTATTTGTCACATGCGCCGAATACAACAGGTGTAGACCTTACAGTGAAACGCTAACGTACAAGCCTTTAACCAACAATGCAGTTTTAAGAAAAAAAAGTGTTAAGTAAAAAATAGATAAGTAAGAAATAGAAAAATGAAAGTAACAAATAATTAAAGAGCAACAGTAAAATAACAAGAGCGAGGCTATATACAGGGAGTACAGGTACAGAGTCAATGTGCGGGGGCACTGGTTAGTCGAGGTAATTGAGGTAATATATACATGTAGGTTGAGTTAAAGTGACTACGCATAGATAATAAACAGAGAGTAGCAGCAGTGTAAAAGAAGGGGGGGCAATGCAAATAGTCTGGGTAGCCCTTTGATTAGATGTTCAGGAGTCTTATGGCTTGGGGGWAGAAGCTGTTTAGAGGTCTTTTGGACCTAGACWTGGCGCTCCGGTACCGCTTGCTTTGCGGTAGCAGAGAGAACGGTCTATGACTAGGGTGACAATTTTTAGGGCCTTCCTCTGACACCRCCTGGTATAGAGGTCCTGGATGTCAGGAAGCTTGGCCCCAGTGATGTACTGGGCCGTACRCAATACCCTCTGTTGTGCCTTGAGGTTGAAGCTGAGCAGTTGCCATACCAGGTAGTGATGCAGCCAGTCAGGATGCTCTCGATGGTGCAGCTGTAGAACCTTTTGAGGATCTGAGGACCCATGCYAAATCTTTTCACTCTCCTGAGGGGGAATAGGCTTTGTCGTGCCCTCTTCATGACTGTCTTAATGTGTTTGGACCATGATAGTTTGTTGGTGATGTGGACACAAAGAAACTTGAAGCTCTCAACCTGCTCCACTGTAGCCCCGTCGATGAGAATGGGGGTGTGCTATGTCTTCCTTTTCCTGTAGTCCACAATCATCTCCTTTGTCTTGATCACGTTGAGGGAGAGGTTGTTGTCCTGGCACTACACAGCCAGGTCTCTGACCTCCTCCCTATAGGCTGTCTCATCGTTGTCGGTGATCAGGCCTACCACTGTTGTGTCACCTGCAAACTTGATGATGATGATGGAGTCGTGCCTGGCCATGCAGTCATGAGTGAACAGGGAGTACAGGAGCGGACTGAGCACGCACCCCTGAGGGGCCCCCGTGTTGAGGATCAGCGTGGTGAATGTGTTGTTACCTACCCTACCACCTGGGGGCGGCCCGTCAGGAAGTCCAGGATCCAGTTGCAGAGGGAGGTGTTTAGTCCCAGGGTCCTTAGCTTAGTGATGAGCTTCGAGGGCACTATGATGTTGAACACTGAGCTGTAGTCAATGAATAGCATTCTCACATAGGTGTTCCTTTTGTCCAGGTGGGAAAGGGCAGTGTTGAATGCAATAGAGATTGCAACATCTGTGGATCGGTTTGGGCTGTATGCAAATTGGAGTGGGTTTAGGGTTTCTGGGATAATGGTGTTGATGTGAGCCATGACCAGCCTTTCAAAGCACTTCATGGCTACAGACGTGAGTGCTACAGGTCCTCCATACAGAATCTTTCCAGATCATTGATATCCTTCATTTGCGCCAATGGGCTGSCCTCTTCAATTCAAACCACAGGTTTTCAATAGGGTCCAAGTCCGGAGACTGAGATGGCCTTTGCAAAATGTTGATTTTGTGGTCAATTAACTATTTTAGAAAAAGGCTCAGTGTCTTTATCCTCTCAAGGTGAAGTATTGAAAGGTATTGAAAACAGTGGTGCCAATCATTTTGAACTCTATCTTAAAAAAATAAAAAACATTACTTAATAATATAATTTTCCAAAAATGTTGAGCATACAATATAGCTCAGTATGTGTATTATTTATTTTACAGTCTTTTTTGCACATCTTTATCAAGGGTGCCAATAATTTTGGACCTGACTGTAGCTCACCTTAACTGTGAAACAAAAGAAACCTCTTATCGTTTCGCTCTCTTACCAGTAGGCATGCTTTTGCTACAATTCACTGACGTCAAAAAAGCACTCTTGAACGTACTGCATTGTCCCTGTGACTTTCGAGTGGGGACATTTGCATGCAATGTACGTAGGCAGGTCTTTTAGGGGGGGGGGGGGGGTACAGCATTGGAAGTAGCCTCCATTCTTACTTTTCTCTACCCTATTTATCCCCTACGTGCCCTGCTAGGCTCCAATTCAAATCACAAAGCCCCAATAGCCTAATTGTTTATGTGAGAGTGTCTCAAGAATACAAAATAAAAACTTTTAAGCTCTTCAACAACAACAAAAAAGCTGCTTGGTTTTTGCGCAACATCAACACATGGAAATGTGTTTGCCCAACAGGCCGAAGCCAAACTAACAATTAATGCCCACATGTTACTGAAACTATAATTCAAGGCCCTCTCGTAAAACAATCATTTAATGAGAGTGAGATACTGACGTGGAAGACTGTGTTGACATGCATCACCACCGACCGTGCCGTCTTTTCCCGCCTCGTTCTGTCTCAACGGAACACAAAAGTCTTTTCAGAAGTACCATAAACATTATTTGTGTTTGTTCATTAAGTTTGATTCACTTTATAGACTTAACAACGCTCATTCAGATAGATTGACTGGTTAAAGAGATGTCTCTGTCATGCTGTGAATCACAGGCCTGTTAATGGTTGTGGGAACGTTTCCTCTTTTTCACTGTCTGATAAAAAGAATGGTTGTGGGAACGTTTCCTCTTTTTCACTGGCTGTAAAAAGAATGGTTGTGGGAACGTTTCCTCTTTTTCACTGTCTGATAAAAAGAATGGTTGTGGGAACGTTTCCTCTTTTTCACTGTCTGATAAAAAGAATGGTTGTGGGAACGTTTCCTCTTTTTCACTGTCTGATTAAAAAGAATGGTTGTGGGAACGTTTCCTCTTTTTCACTGTCTGATAAAAAGAATGGTTGTGGGAACGTTTCCTCTTTTTCACTGTCTGTAAAAAGAATGGTTGTGGGAACGTTTCCTCTTTTTCACTGGCTGTAAAAAGAATGGTTGTGGGAACGTTTCCTCTTTTTCACTGGCTGTAAAAAGAATGGTTGTGGGAACGTTTCCTATTTTTCACTGGCTGTAAAAAGAATGGTTGTGGGAACATTTCCTATTTTCTGAGAATAGTTGTGAAAACGTTTACTATTTTTCAGTGTCGGTAAGAAGAATGTTTGTGGTAATGTTTCCTATTTTWCTATGTCTGTAGAAAGAAGGGATGTAGGAATGTTCCCTCTTTTTGTAACTGTCTGTAAGAAGCTGAGATCCAAACTGAGGCTGTTATAATATGGACACCGTTGTCTTAAATTGTAGCTCCTGGGTGAAGTTTCCCCTCTGTACAGATCTAGGATCAGCTCTCTCTCCCTCAATCCTAACCTTTACCATTAGTATGGAAAATGCTAAACTGACCCCAGATCAGCATCTGAAGGCAACTTCACCCAACAGCTGAATTGTTCCTCAGATCATGGTAGCTCATCTCCCTCTGGTGGTTATCCTAAGAAATGCAGCCATGGTTGGAATAGGACAAATTTGCCCGCCCTACTACTGACAGAGGCTCATTACCAGGGGAGGAAAGAGTACTGAAATATCCTACTCAAGTAGAGGTACTGTTACTTTAATGACATTTTACTCAATTAAAATGTCAACCATTCAATCCCTCATTCATCTCTCTGTTACTTATTACATGTCCATGTGACCGGCTGACATTCACTCACTCATTAACAGTCCCTCCCTCCCTCCCTCCCTCCCTCCCCCGCCCTCCCTCCCTCACCAGGGGTGGAAAGAGTACTGAAATATCCTACTTAAGTAGTACTTTTACTTGAATTAGAAATAAAATGACTGACTTTGAAAAATACATAATTTTTTTTTAACAAGTACTCGGAAAAGCTACTCAATTACAGTAACGAGAGTATTTGTAATTAGTTACTTTACACCTCTGGTTATTATTCATCATTACAGATACCTTTCATCCCCCTATTTGTTAAAATTAGTATTGGGGGAAGTGACCCCTTCCATTAGGGGGGGGGGGTTCAAGGATAATCTGATCTGTGGTTAATAGTAATTCCTACTTCGACTCTCCTCAGCTCCTTTTCAAAACCCATTGGATCAGAAAGCCCGAAGTCTCAAAAGTATCCAATTGAGATTCTCCTATGGTATGCCAGAGCATTGATCCATACCAATGTCTCCTGCAATCATCAGCAAGAAACAAAATAGCATCAGCAACATTGCTCCAACTGTCTGCCTCAGCATTGCCTATCAGATTATACTTGGTTAGTAATATTAACACAAATGAGTCTCCATTAACGCTAGAGAACAACTTCAGCCTGTTACAAACGAGCACGTCTGAAATGTACGCCGCTTGTACGACAATCGCTGTTATACAACAGTTGTAACAACGCAGTCACAGAGTTTGTCTTACTAGTGCTAGTGAAACTACTATAAGTTGAACTCTCTTCAAATGAAGTTGCTGTTTCTCCGTTTCATTTTCACATCTTGTTGGAAGGTTTGACGAGAGGAACAGTCAGGCACTACCTTCCAATGTTTGGAAAATAAATATTGCATCGGCGGTAATCATTAGCTTGAGGSGGCCTAGAGTACAGTGGCTTTGTGCCCACAAGTTCTGTTGGTATTGGGGGAGGATGGATCAAGTTGTTCCCAACTGCTGATCCAGGACTAGGTCTTCTTTTACTCTCCTAATGTTTAATGGAAGGATCTGGGGTTAAAGGGGCAATCTGCACATGAAACGATAACAAAGCCATCACTGTTTCAGTAAACAGCTGAGGGACGGGCATGGCGAAATGTTGGCACTTTCAAGTTCATAGACAGAGCTATGGATGAAAGGACTGACCATTCATGATATCCAAATGATAGTTTTAACCATGTTTTAAGGTTACACAGCCTTTGTTTACAATCACATTGTTTACAAACAAAGCTTATACACCACATGGCCAAAGGTATGTGGACGCCTGTTCGTCGAACATCTAATTCCAACATCTAAGGCCAGTCAAGTTCTTCCACACCGATCTGGACAAACCATTTCTGAAAGGACCTCGCCTGTGCACGGGGACATTGTCATGCAGTTGGAAGCACAGAATCATCTAGAATGTCATTGTATGCTGTAGCATTAAGATTTCCATTCACTGGAACTAATGGGCCTAGCCCGAACCATGAAAAACAGCCCCAGACCATTATTCCTCCTCCACCAAACTTTACAGTTGGCACTATGCGTTGGGGTAGGTAGCGTTCTCCTGGCATCTGCCAAACCCCGATTCGTCCATTGGACTGTGAAGCGTGATTCATCACTTCAGAGAAAGCGTTTCCACTGCTCCAGAGTCCAATGGCGGCGAGCTTTACACCGCTCCAGCCAATGCCTGGCATTGCGCATAGTGATCTTAGGCTTGTGTGYGGCTGCTCGGCCATGGAAACCCATTCCATAAAGCTCCTGGAGAACAGTTATTGTGCTGACATTGCTTCCAGAGGCAGTTTGGAAATCGTCAGTGAGTGTTACATCCGAAGACAGATTATTTTTTACTCACTACGCGCTACAGCACTCGGCGGTCCCGTTCTGTGAGCTTGTGTGGCCTACCACTTYGCGTTGTTGCTCTTAGACGTTTCCACTTCACAATAACAGCGCTTACAGTTGACCRGGACAGCTCTAGCAGGGCAGAAATTTTATGAACTGACTTGTTGGAAAGGTGGCATCCTATGACGGTGCCACGTTGAAAGTCACTGAGCTCTTCAGTAAGGCCATTCTACTGCCAATGTTTGTCTATGGAGATTGCATGGCCGTGTGTTCGATTGTATACAGCTGTCAGCAACGGGTGTAGCTGAAATAGCTGAATCCACTAATTTGAAGGGGTGTCCACATACTTTTGTGTATATAGTGCATCACTCTCGCCACAAAAACAGCCAAAWGGTAGAGGACTGTAACTTGAGGCGTGATTGCGGTCCTAAAAGAACCTTAAAGGGGACGCACTAATTATAGACCTTTGATTTAGAAAACACTCTAATATAATATTTAATGTAGTATCTTGTCGTATGTTTTATACTGGTTGGATTKGAATTTGCAAGGTAATGATATGGCATGATTGACCCAGTGTTGTTTTGACCCCAACGAAGGTCATCACGCGAGCCTGCTGCCCACGACTTTCCCTGTGATCACAAAGCCACGGAAGAAACCACACCGAACCTGTCAATCAATCCCTGTCACATCTGGGAAATGAGAAGTAGTAGGACATTTGAGTCATAACGTTGTCCCAACATTGAGTCATCTACTAGGACATGAGTTGGATGACCCGGTTCTGTTTACACGCGGACCCCTTATCTGCTACGAAAAGGAGGACCTTGATCGGATAAATATACCATCAGGGGACCAGAGGCTCTTCATTCTCCAACTGGACGACACCACGACTGGTGTACCAAAGGCTAGCAACATGGCTCCTTCACTTTTGTCCACAGCCGCAGGCGTTCTTCTGCTATTCTCCCTCTCCTCTGCGGTAAGTGTCACATTTCAATGAGCCTGTTTGAATTGAACGCGTTCTCGTCAACAGGGTGCTGCGGCAACAAGAGACACAGTAGCATCTACTAAGATAACAGGCTGCGCTGTTTTGCTTCTGTTCCACAGCAAACGAGGGGAGACTATTCCGAGGACTGCACACCAAGGGACGGATTTGTAAGTATGATTGTAGATGGACGCACCTATGTACTCTACTCAACTCGTTAAGCGGCGTGTGTACAGGACGAAATTCCCCGTCTTGCTATTTCATCCTCTTTGTACTGTATACTTACTAACATTGTTATTTAGATGGATTTGTTGCTAAATTATATTCCTCTCACGCATATGATATGTAGTTAATTCTGGGGTATTACAACCAATTTAGTTGGTGCCTCTTCAAGAACACACGTAATTAAACATTTTCTAGTTTCTTTGAATCCAATGACGTATTCCAATACTCACACATCCACTGTAACAATATAACAATATATTGTAAATATGTGTCCCCAACGGCACTCTATTCCATATAAAGTGCTCTACTTTTGACCAAAGATCAATGCACCCTGGTCAAAAGGTCGGCGCACAATAAAGGGAATAGGGTGTAATTTGCGACACAGACGCATCTCTCGCAGTGTTCAAATGAAAGCATCTGTGTTCTGTGCCTGTTGTAGGGCAAGTACTGCCCAACGACATGTGGCGTGGCTGACTACCTAAACAACTACAAGCCGAAGGTGGACAAGGACCTTGATGAAATGGAGGATATCCTGTATAGAATAACCAACCTTACCACGGGGGCCACAGAGAAAGTCACCTATATGAAGGATTCAGCAACGCAACATCAGAAGTCTGGCGGAGGTAATTGACTTCTCTGTATCTTGGGTTACTTGACTGTGTTAAACTAGCTAACGCAAAAGACAAATCAACACTATTAGATGTGGTGCTAAGAAGTGGGWGAAGTCAGTAGCAGAAAAGTCGAAACGTTAAAGGAATACATCAATGTGGCACACTCCGCTTTTCATTGCTATTTGATTTATTTTATATCACTTCACAAACAGTTTGTCTGTAACCTTCATCAGGGTTGTGTTCAATAGGGAGAAAACATTTTGAAACATAGTGAATCCGGGAGGTAGTGTCTGAACTTTCTACAGTTTGCCCTACTGAAGACACCCAGGAGTTGGGCTAATTTCAAAAGAACAATAGACTCTGGTAATTCATGTAGGTTACTGTAACTGAAGCAGGTGTTGTGATTGTTCCGCAGACGTCCACTACAAAAGGTCAGCGAGCATACTGGATGATGTCCTGCGCTTTGAGAAGACCATCGTCTCCCAGGAGGAGCAAATATAGTAAGTCCTTCTTTTAAACCATTTTTTTTTTTTTTTTTACATCAGAATCTAATTTGGTCTAAATTCACTTACAATTGGACTCGGAACTTCTCCTTAGTAGAGCAATTCACTTTTGGAATTGATTGGGATTCAATTGGAATTGACCCCGATGCTTGTATGTCTCTCAGCGGCTTAAGCTGGTTGAAACCATTCAATGACATCATTACAAACAATCATTCCCTGCTGGGGACGAATTACCTGCTAAAATTGGAAATACCAGGACTAAGTAAGGGTACAAGTGTCAAATGCTGTGTACTTCAAACACATTGATCGTCAAGTCATACACCCGCCGACCTACGATATAAACCGCAATCTAAGTTTATGTCCAAATCACCTGAGAAACGTTATCATTCTGTTCCCCTCTTCTGCTCAGTCAACTCCAGGGGATGCTGGAATCCAATAAGAAGAGGATGTTAGACCTCAAACAGATGTCCATTCAGCTGGATCAGAAATGCCAAGATCCCTGCAAGGATACTGTGGAAATCAAACCCCTTACAGGGAAAGGTAAAATCGACGACGTTCTGTAGGTCGTTCCCCATTTCATCAGAGAGGTTGCTCACTCCTGCTCCCGGAGAATTCGCTCTACGTACCCATCATTTGCCCTTGTTGCTTGTTCAGTCAGAAGCGAATCAATGGCATCAATCAATAGAGGCTGGGACGATTTGTCTCAATYCAGTTATATGGATGCACTTTAGATTAGTTGAATGAATTAGTTTACATCATTTATTGGCATTTATAAGGGATTCTTCCATAAATAGGTATACTGTAGCTTTAATTTCATTGAAATGATCAAAGASGGCTGTTAATAAATACCACAGAGTGGATCTTTACCAGGGACAAGGGACAATAAATCAACAATGCTCAAGATCATAAGAACATAATCAGCAAGGTAATAGAGCCAGAGCTMATTTCCATCTGTAGTCCAGGAACAGGCTATAAACACTACAAAAACATTGTGCATAGCGCATTGCCTTATGGGAACAGTAATCTTTGTTATTAACACGTAACAACATGGTCATGGCATGTCGTTTTTCCCCGTATTAGATTGCCAGGATATTGCCAACAAGGGTGCCAAAACCAGCGGTCTGTACTACGTGAAGCCACTGAAGGCTAAGGAGCAGTTCCTKGTGTACTGCGAGATCGACAGCTTCGGCCGCGGCTTCACCGTCCTGCAGCGGGTACGTGTGTTCTTCCCTTGCAAGTGACACGTAGTATATTCATCATGGTTGGCCCATGCAGTGATTCAAACCTCCAAACCCACCAGGCTCCAACCCACTGAGACATTGGAAGTTGGAACCAGGGTTGGGGGCAATTCCATTTCAGTTATTTCAGATAGTAAACATTCCAATTGGGATTTCAGTTCCCGGATTGACTAAAGTGAAATGGTATTGACCCAAACCCGATTGGAACCACATATTGTATTATGACCATAACCACCGTCCAACATATATCTCCACAGAGACGCAATGGCAACGTGGACTTCAACAAGGACTGGATCCAGTATAAGGAGGGCTTCGGCTACCTGAGCCCAGATGACACCACCGAGTTCTGGCTGGGCAATGAGAAGATGCACCTGCTCTCCACCCAGGCCACCATCCCATACGTGTTGAGGATCGAGCTCACCGACTGGCTGGGCAACAAGAAGTACGTACTACTAAATTCTCTACTAAGGCTACTACTAGTGAACAGTTAGGGCCCACATTCCCCCCTCCTGAATAGAAAATGGTGTTCAAAATGCAGTGGGAACAGCTCAAAGTCTTATCCCAGCAGGTAAAACTGGTTCTAGTGATGTCACTGCAACCCGTTGTAAGGACGTTATAATGACATCATTGCAACCAACTTGACGCATCATTGCTTACCAATCCAATTCTGTGGTGTCTAGGTTTCACGCTATAGAAATGCTATAAATACCAGATTTTGCTATTATCAATTCACTCTCAAAGGTATTGGGGGCTTGGCATCATTGGTCTTGCCTATATGACACATTTACTTGTGCAATTGTCTGCACTAAATGAATGAAATATTTCAGYAAGTCAAATTTTCACTTAGWCATTCATGTCAATAAGAGACTAAGTTGAAATTCGACTTAAGTGGAAGTTAGGATTCGCCCCTTTAATATATTTAGTGCTGAAAAATGGAGTGCCATTTAGTGCTATTTTATATGARGAATTGTGGAAATAAGCAGKGGTAAGCCTTTTCTTTGGTGAGGTGTCTAACTTCAAAATAGCATGTTTTTCCACACATCTCAAACCTCTGGACTTTAGTTTGTGGAATAGATTTTCTGGTGCCAAGTTACATAGCTGAAAGAACTGACCTCCACAATCAAAGCAAACAACGTATTCTACTTCATGTCMCTGGTTTTGGAGGCCATGACCCAAGCCGTCAGGCTAGTATGCTGCATTTTAAATGAATACTTTGTGGCCTGTGTGGTCTAGTGCTTTGTGCAGCGGACCCCGGTACACACACCACAGTAGACATGGGTTCAAATGMCTTTCTGACCTGCGCCGCTCCTGCTTTTCTTGTCTTATTTATTCAATAAAACCACACGCGTAAAAAATGGAATGTGTTTCTTTTCTTTCTTTAGGCATGCCGACTACGCCGCGTTCAAAGTGGGGCCGGAAGTCGACATGTACCGCCTGACCTACGCTTACTACTTCGGCGGTGACGCGGGCGACGCGTTCGACGGCTTTGACTTYGGAGATGACCCCAGCGACAAGTTCTTCACGTCTCACAACGGCATGCAGTTTAGTACCAGCGACAAGGACAACGACAAGTTCCAGGGTAACTGTGCCAAGCAGGACGGCTCCGGTTGGTGGATGAACCGATGCCACGCCGCCCACCTCAACGGGAAATAYTACCAGGGTAAGGACACACACGTACACAGACACGTGCGCACTCTCACACACAGACACATGCACGTTCTTGTGTTTTTCAGTTTTTCTTTTAAAGAATACTACTCTCCAAGTAACATGAACCATACTGCAGTTATACATTTATGCAAGTCACTACCAACCTATACCAATGTCAGTTTTGGGGGTTCTCTGACATTTTTACTGTTACCTTTCCAAGAAGGCCACATTTAGGAGTAGGCCCAACACTGTGATTTTCTTACTTGTAACAAACTTTTCATTGACACTTCTGTCTTTCCATCTTTCCATCCCTAGGTGGGAAGTACACGGCGAAGGACGCCGGCGAGTCAGGCTACGACAATGGCATCATCTGGGCCACGTGGCACAGCCGCTGGTACTCCATGAAGGAGACTACCATGATGATCATCCCCACCAACAGGATCGCGGCGGGAGACGGACAGCAGGCCGGAGGGGTCAAACAGTTTGGAGGCCTGGGAGACAACTAAAACACATACTGTGTCCGGGAAAGTTCAAGGAAGCTAGAACTTCCTTGAATTTTGCCGGGCACAGATTAAGCCAAGTCCTAAAAAGCACATGGAGAATCTCTATTAAACATGTAGTCCAGGACTAACTTTAGGCCTAATCTGTGTCTGRGAAAATGGCCCTCTGTTTTGTAACTTTTTTTTATTGGTTCGATCAATTTCGTTTTTTGCCCTCTTGCCTAAAATATTGTCTATGATCAAATCGCTGTTGTTGGACCTTGGAAGATTGGTTGGACTTCTTCTATTTAGCACCATGTTAGAACAAACTTTATCTACTGTCTARTGAGATTTATTAGATCTGGTTGGTTTAACCAATGAATAAAGGTTGTATTTTTCTACATGTAAGATGTATTTTGTGCTGGTTTTAGATACCCCTGCCCCGACTACATGATCTAAGACAGGGTTTGAACCTGGGTGGTCTGAAAGCCATAAAACTGTGTAAGCCCTCTAAGCTAAAAGCCAATACCTCAGGGACATAACGCAAGTCTTCAGGTCTCAGACCAAGGTACCGAATCACCTCGGTTAGAGGTGACCATGCCAATTTCTTTATTGTACTTTCCCTGATATCCATTCCTGGTACCACTTGTAATTGTGCTAAATAGGATAAATGATACCCACATTTATATGATATACATTTAATTTAGAAATCGAACAAGCAGTATATGATGAATTGCCCATAGGCATCGGATGATAAATTAAATAACCTTGGAAGTTGGTGGCGGCATTGAAAGGCTTTTAAATGGAAGGCACTGTGCTGGGAGGACCAAACTCAATCAATTCGTTCAACGATTTTTAGAAGCTATTTTGATTCACTGCTATTTTCATTATTCTGCTAATCAGAAGTTCTTGGAAATCATCTATTGGAAGTTCCAATATTCAAATGTCCTGGGTTGAATTCTGAGAGGATGTGTCAACGGGGAAACAAACTAACGCTATTAGGTAGGAATGTTAAGTAGGAATTTACCGTATTAAAGAGGGTATGTGTGTTTTGCCCACCAAATCCAGGGTCATGTTCASTATGGACAAAACGTTCTGAAACAGAGTGAAACTATTAAAAATCCTGTTATGTCCTTTATGCTGTTCTATTACAAAATAAATACCTACCTGAACATACGTCTCAGTCAATCTTTTCTTTCCTACAACACCAACAGTACAGGAATTAGAACCTATACTGTTGTTGTCCCATTGGTGCGTGGCATTATCAAGACAAATGTTGTCCATACATGTTTTGAGAAGAACATGTTGTAATCATTGTCACGTGATTTACTTGACTGTGTATGGACAAAACCATATTTGGATGTAATTCGGTAGATATGACACTATGACCAAAAAGACTCTGAGGCTCTCTCTCTTTCTCCTGTCTAATCATCGGGATCTCAGAAAGGCCTTGTGTACGGGTGGGTGTGTGCATGTTTGCTTATGTGTGTGTGTGTGGGTGGGTGGGTTTCTGCTGACTGGTAAGTAGGCTATGTGTGGGTGTTTATTTGTCTTTGTTTGTACATTGCACAGGTCCCCTATGTGAACACTCTTTATGTCAATATTACCCAACATGCATTGCATTTTCCAATCAGCATTTTTATGGAGTCAACCAAAAGCAAAAAAATTGTAAATTCATGTATTTCATAACGTACTTCTGCAATTGTCATCAATTTACAATCACTTTTCCATCCAGGAGATAAATGGGATTAGGGAACACTTTTGGATAGTAGTATCGATGTTGGTTRAATAGAAGTCCACGTCTCTGACAGACATTTCATACTTGTTACTCATATTGAGTCAAATATGTTAGCTGCAATATGCTTAATCATGTTTTCGAAGCATTGGACTGCAGGGAAATAACACAAATATGCTAGAATCTACAGTAGAGATTTAGAGATTTCTGTTTGGTTCTTGATTGTGATCGAAATACTACCTGCCCTCCAGGACACATACAGCACCCGATGTCACAAGAAGGACAACAACCACCCGAGCATGCCTTTTCACCCCGCTATCATCCAGAAGGCGAGGTCAGTACAGGTGCATCAAAGCTGGGACCGAGAGGCTGAAAAACCGTTTCTATCTAAGGCCATCAGACTGTTAAATAGCATCACTAGCCGGCTTCCACCGGTTATGCAACCCTGCACCTTAGAGCTGCTGCGCCTATACATAGACTTGGAATCCTGGCCACTTTAATAATGGACACTAGTCACTTTAATAATGTTTACATACTGCTTTACTCATCTCATATTTATATATTGTATTCTATTCTACTGTATTTTTGTCAATGCCACTCCGACATTGCTCGTCCTGATATTTATATTTTCTTAATTCCATTCTTTTACTTTTAGATTTGTGTGTATTGTTGTGAATTGATAGATAATACTGCACTGTTGAGCTAAGAACACAAGCATTTCGCTACACCCACAATAACATCTGCGAAATATGTGTATTGTACCAATGACATTTGATTTGATTTGAAATACACATTGAAAATTGCCAAATGCAGAGGTGGGTCTTGAATGGGGGTAATTTAGAATTGAGAGTATTAGACACATATTAATCAGTGTACTTTCCTTGGCAAACATTGTCCAAGTACAATATTTCCAGAGGTTTTCAAAAGGCAGTGTTGACGTATTCAGAACATAAAGCACACGATGTCACAGAAGGCCAAAAAGATCAACCACCCGAGCCACTGCCTGTTCACCCGCTATCATCCAGAAGGCGAGGTCAGTACAGGTGCATCAAAGCTGGACCGAGAGGCTGAAAAACCGTCTTTTCTTCTCAAGGCCATCAGACTGTGAAACAGCCATCACTAGCACATTAGAGGCTGCTGCCTATAGGCACAGACTAGAAATCACTGTCCACTTTAAGGATTGGAACACTATTCACTTTAATAATGTTTACATATCTGGCATTAACCATCTCATATGTATATACTGTATTCTATACTATTCTACGGTATCTTAGTCACAAGGAAGCTAGAACTTCCTTGAATTTTGCCGGGCACAGATTAAGCCAAGTCCTAAAAAGCACATGGAGAATCTCTATTAAACATGTAGTCCAGGACTAACTTTAGGCCTAATCTGTGTCTGGAAAATGGCCCTCTGTTTTGTAACTTTTTTATTGGTTCGATCAATTTCGTTTTTTGCCCTCTTGCCTAAAATATTGTCTATGATCAAATCGCTGTTGTTGGACCTTGGAAGATTGGTTGGACTTCTTCTATTTAGCACCATGTTAGAACAAACTTTATCTACTGTCTAATGAGATTATAGATCTGGTTGGTTTAACCAATGAATAAGGTTGTATTTTCTACATGTAAGATGTATTTTGTGCTGGTTTTAGATACCCTGCCCCGACTACATGATCTAAGACAGGGTTTGAACCTGGTGGTCTGAAAGCCATAAAACTGTGTAAGCCCTCTAAGCTAAAAGCCAATACCTCAGGGACATAACGCAAGTCTCAGGTCTCAGACCAAGGTACCGAATCACCTCGGTTAGAGGTGACCATGCCAATTTCTTTATTGTACTTTCCCTGATAATCCATTCCTGGTACCACTTGTAATTGTGCTAAATAGGATAAATGATACCCACATTTATATGATATACATTTAATTTAGAAATCGAACA
Source organism: Salvelinus sp. IW2-2015 (assembly GCF_002910315.2). Lineage (NCBI taxonomy): Eukaryota > Metazoa > Chordata > Actinopteri > Salmoniformes > Salmonidae > Salvelinus > Salvelinus sp. IW2-2015. Next base: position 50,165,823 of record NC_036853.1, read on the forward strand.
AGCAGTATATGATGAATTGCCCATAGGCATCGGATGATAAATTAAATAACCTTGGAAGTTGGGGCGGCATTGAAAGGCTTTTAAATGGAAGGCACTGTGCTGGGAGGACCAAACTCAATCAATTCGTTCAACGATTTTTAGAAGCTATTTGATTCACTGCTATTTTCATTATTCTGCTAATCAGAAGTTCTTGGAAATCATCTATTGGAAGTTCCATATTTCAAATGTCCTGGGTTGAATTCTGAGGGTGCTAGAGGGAAACAAACTAACGCTATTAGGTAGGAATGTTAAGTAGGAATTTACCGTATTAAAGAGGGTATGTGTGTTTTGCCCACCAAATCCAGGGTCATGTTCACTATGGACAAAACGTTCTGAACAGAGTGAAACTATTAAAAATCCTGTTATGTCCTTTATGCTGTTCTATTACAAAATAAATACCTACCTGAACATACGTCTCAGTCAATCTTTTCTTTTCTACAACACCAACAGTACAGGAATTTAGAACCTATACTGTTGTTGTCCCATTGGTGCGTGCATTATCAAGACAAATGTTGTCCATACATGTTTTGAGAAGAACATGTTGTAATCATTGTCACGTGATTTACTTGACTGTGTATGGACAAAACCATATTTGGATGTAATTCGGTAGATATGCACCTATGACCAAAAAAGACTCTGAGGCTCTCTCTTTTCTCCTGTCTAATCATAGGGATCTCAGAAAAGCCTTGTGTACGGGTGGGTGTGTGCATGTTTGCTATGTGTGTGTGTGTGTGTGTGTGTGTGTGTGTGTGTGTGTGTGTGTGTGTGTGTGTGTGTGTGTGTGTGTGTGTGTGTGTGTGTGTGTGGTGGGTGGTGGGTGTGGGGTGGGTGGGTTTCTGCTGACTGGTAAGTAGGCTATGTGTGGGTGTTTATTTGTCTTTGTTTGTACATTGCACAGGTCCCCTATGTGAACACTCTTTATGTCAATATTACCCAACATGCATTGCATTTTCCAATCAGCATTTTTATGGAGTAACCAAAAGCAAAAAATTTGTAAATTAATGTATTTCATAACGTACTTCTGCAATTGTCATCAATTTACAATCACTTTTCCATCCAGGAGATAAATGGGATTAGGGAACACTTTTGGATAGTAGTATCGATGTGGTGAATAGAAGTCCACGTCTCTGACAGACATTTCATACTTGTTACTCATTTGAGTCAAATATGTTAGCTGCAATATGCTTATCATGTTTTCGAAGCATTGGACTGCAGGGAAATAACACAAATATGCTAGAATCTACAGTAGAGATTTAGAGATTTCTGTTTGGTCTTGATTTGATCGAATCTAGACTGAAATCCTCCCACCCGGACACATACAGCACCCGATGTCACAAGAAGGACAACAACACACCCGAGCCATGGCCTTTTCACCCGCTATCATCCAGAAGGCGAGGTCAGTACAGGTCATCAAAGCTGGGACCGAGAGGCTGAAAAACCGTTTCTATCTCAAGCCATCAGACTGTTAAATAGCCATCACTAGCCGCTCCAACCGGTTATGCAACCCTGCACCTTAGAGGCTGCTGCCTATACATAGACTTGGAATCCCTGGCCACTTTAATAATGGAACACTAGTCACTTTAATAATGTTTACATACTGCTTTACTCATCTCATATTTATATATTGTATTCTATTCTACTGTATTTTGTCAATGCACTCCGACATTGTCGTCCTGATATTTATATTTTCTTAATTCCATTCTTTTACTTTTAGATTTGGTGTGTATTGTTGTGAATTGATAGATAATACTGCACTGTTGAGCTAAGAACACAAGCATTTCGCTACACCCACAATAACATCTGCGAAATATGTGTATTGTACCAATGACATTTGATTTGATTTGAAATACACATTGAAAATTGCCAAATGCAGAGGTGGGTCTTGAAAGGGGGTAATTTAGAATTGAGAGTATTAGACACATATTAATCAGTGTACTTTCCTTGGCAAACATTGTCCAAGTACAATAGTTTCCAGAGGTTTTCAAAAGGCAGTGTTGACGTATTCAGAACATAAAGCACACGATGTCACAGGAAGGCCAAAAAGATCAACACACCCGAGCCACTGCCTGTTCACCCCGCTATCATCCAGAAGGCGAGGTCAGTACAGGTGCATCAAAGCTGGACCGAGAGGCTGAAAAACCGTTCTATCTCAAGGCCATCAGACTGTGAAACAGCCATCACTAGCACATTAGAGGCTGCTGCCTATAGGCACAGACTAGAAATCACTGTCCACTTTAAGGATTGGAACACTATTCACTTTAATAATGTTTACATATCTGGCATTAACCATCTCATATGTATATACTGTTCTATACTATTCTACGGTATCTTAGTCAATAATGTTTACATATCTGGCATTACTCATCTCATATGTATATGCTGTATTCTATACTATTCTACGGTATCTTAGTCAATAATGTTTACATATCTTGCATTACTCTCTCATATGTATATACTGTATTCTATACTATTCTAATGTATGTTAGCCACTTAATGTTTACATATCTGCATTACTCATCTTAATGT
>NC_036853.1:50170381-50173379 GCF_002910315.2 Salvelinus sp. IW2-2015
ATGTTTATGCTGTTTTCTATACTATTCTACGGTATCTCATTCACTTAATAATGTTTACATATCTGGCATTACTCATCTCATATGTATATACTGTATTCTATACCATTCTACTGTATCTTAGTCCGTTCTGCTCTGACATCGCTCGTCCATATACTGTACAGTATATAGTCTTAATTCATTCCTACTTAGATTTGTGTGTATTGAGTATATGTTGAGTAATTTGCTAGATATTACTTCTTAGATATTGCTGCACTTTTGGAGCTAGAAGCGCAATAACATCTGCTAATCACGTGTATGTGACCAATAACATTTGATTTGATTTGAAGTCAGGATGAAATCCAAATAGACAATTTGAAGTGTCCGAAAGCAACAACAAAACAACGGGCCTGGGCTTTACATGTGATTAAGGCTTAAAATGTATCTTGAAAATAAGGCCTGGATTGTTATGTAGGGTTAAGCAGCGCTGCAGAATTCATCAAATACTTGTATCGTAAATGTTACTAGATGTGGCCATGGAGTGGCGCTCATCRTCAGGGGGAGAAAAACAAATTTGACCCGGAAATGAACACGTTGAACCGTATTGTTTACATCCGGTGCATCAGAACAGCATCTGCGTTTGTTTAGAAAGCTGGACCTAGCTAAATTTCTACACCTGTTTTATCAAAAGTTTTTTTTTTTACAGATCGTCAAGGTATCTGGCTAAATAACGTCAGAAATGACTGAGGTGTGTGCTTCTTTATGTCAGTAAAGCTGAAATAACAATAGGTGTAGCTGACGCGCCACTACCTAACGTTAGCATGATAGCTAGCAACGTTAMATTATGCCTAGCCTATTTGAAGCGCACGTAAAATAATTCCATTTGTGAAATTAATATTAGTCGGATCAACTTTATATATACACATCTAGCCCAAGTAACATCCTGTGGATGTGGTATCGTGGAGTTGAGATATACTTGGCAAGCTAGCATGCATCATGAATATGTAGCTACAGTAGGTAACTAGCAATGACAAATATTGCTGTTGTCGAAAGTAATGTTTCCGTCCATTTCATTTTTCAGGATGTGCAAAAGCACTCTGTGCACACGCTCGTGTTCAGGTCCCTCAAGAGAACTCATGATATGTTTGTAGCTGACCATGCCAAACCAGTCTCCTTGGATGAAACAAGGTACTTGTGTTTTGTAAAACAATATGCTGTCTTTGTTCTCCCATCTAGCTACTCGTTTCTGTGTGAGATAAAGATAAGCGGTGGGTCCAGGATAGACATACGTTTCCGACCCTACACTTGCTTACAGCTGCGCAGGGGTCGGACAGGCTTTATGTTTATATTGAGATACCGGGAGCCAGCGCATCTTGGAAAACCTACCWCCACCCAGGGATGAGAAATTCGTTCTACTCCGAATTGTCCCATCATCCAATAAAATACAGTGTTATTTGTCACATGCTTCGTAAACAACACGTGTAGTGAAATGCTTACTTACAGGTCTTATTTACAGGTCTTTTCCAAAAATGCAGAATTAAAGATATAAATATTAAATAGAAATAGTAACACGAGGAATAAATACACAGTGAATAAYAATAACGAGTAAAAATAACATGGCTATATACAGGGAGTACCAGTACAGAGTAGAATGTGCAGGGATACAAGGTGGTTGAGATCTATGTACATATAGGTAGGGACTAGGCGAAAGGATAGCTAATAGACAGTAGCAGCAGTGTTGAGCAGCAGTGGTGAGTGTGAAAGTGTGTGGTTCAGTATGCATGTGTGTGCCTGTTACTTGTGTGTGGGTGTATGTATGTGTTGGAGTGTGTAGGTAGAGTCCACTGTGTGCTCATAGGGGAGTTAGTGAAAACAAGTATGTGTGTGTTGGGGTGTCAGTGTACTACGTATGTGAGTTACACAATGTTACATTTTTTATTTAAMCTTTATTTAACTAGGAAAGTCAGTTAAGAACAAATTCTTATTTACAATGACGGCCTACCCCGGCCAAACCCTAACCCGAACCATGCTKGGCCAATTGTGCGCCGCCCTACGGAACTCCCAGTCATGGCCGGCTGTGATACAGCCTGGAATCGAACTAGGGTCTGTAGTGGYGCCTCTAGCACTGAGATGCAGTGCCTTAGACCGCTGCCCCACTTGGGAGCAGAAGATTGAACAACTCGTTTTTAAGTAAACTGACGTTTTCATCATGCTAGATAGCAGTAGCCACACAGCCATTATGGAGCGTATCCCATCTGGTTTTGGTTTATGGGACTATTATTTGTTTTCAACAGGACAATAACCCAATTCACCTCCAGGCTGTGTAAGGGCTATTGACCAAGAAGGATAGTGGTGGGTGTAGCGTAATGACCTGGCTCCACCAATCACCCGACCTCAACCCAATTAAGATGGTTTGGATTAGTTGGATCGCAGAGTGAAGGAAAAGCAGCAACAAGTGCTCAGCATATGTGGGAATTCCTTCAAGACTGTTGGAAAATCGTTCTAGGTAAAGCGGGTGAGAGAATGCCAAGAGGTGCAAGCTGTCATCAAGGCAAGGCGTGGCTACTTTGAAGAATCTAAAATATTAAATATATTTTTTGATTTGTAACAGTTTCTTGGCTTACTACATGATTCCATATGTGTTTATATATGTTAAGATGTCTCACTATTTCTACAATGTAGAAACTAGTATAAAATAAAGAAAAACCCTTGAATGAGTAGGTGTGGTCCAAACTTTTGGCTGGTACTGTGATATTATTTGAATCACCTATACAATTGAAAGATCAACATATGATTTTTAGGCCATTATCGCCCACCCATCTTTCATGCTCTGTATGTCAATTGAGTTAACTAGCGTTTCCCTCGTAGTCACAAGGTTGAAGATGGCAGCGAAGCTAGGCTGACTACAGTGCTGCTTCTACACATGCCCTCTGAAAGAGCGAAGACAGACCACATGCTCCAATGGCATGGCAATCAGAACTCTCTCCAAACTTGGTAAGAATCCATCACTTCAATCGTTCAT
>NC_036853.1:50173404-50204895 GCF_002910315.2 Salvelinus sp. IW2-2015
ATGACACGTCTCATTGAACACATAGGAGCTGATTGGCCGACACATTTTACCTTTAATTGTACGACAAAGCTTTTTAAAAAAGTATACAGTGCCAGTCAAAAGTTGGACACACGTTCAAGGGTTTTTCTTTATGTTTACTATTTTCAAATCTATGAAATAAAACACCATATGCAATCATGTAGTAACCAAAATATTTGAGATTCTTCAAAGTAGCCAACCTTGCCTTAATGACAGCTTTGCACACTCTTGGCATTCTCTCAACCAGCTTCATGAGGTAGTCATCTGGAATGCATTTCAATTAACAGGTGTACCTTGTTAAAAGTTAATTTGTGGAATTTCTTTCCTTAATGCGTTTGAGCCAATCCAGTTGTGTCCTATATTAGGTCAAAGAACAGCTTCAAATAAGCAAAGAAAAATGACAGTCCATCATTACTTAAGACGATGCGTCAGTCAATCCGCGGAAAATGTCAAGAACTTTGAACATTTCTTCAAGTGCATTCGCAAAAACCATCAAGCACTATGATGAAACTGTTTCTAATGAGGACCGCCACAGGAAAGGAACACCCAGAGTTACCTCTGCTGCAGAGGGTAAATTCATTAGAGTTACAAGCCTCAGAAATTCAGCCAAATTAAATGCTACACAGAGTTCAAGTAACAGACACATCTCAACATCAACTGTTCAGAGCAGTTTGAGTGAATCAGGCCTTCATGGTCGAATTGCTGCAAAAAACACTACTAAAGGACACCAATAAGAAGAAAGACTTGCTTGACCAAACGAAAACACGAAAGGCAATGGGACATTAGACGGTGGAAATCCTGTCCCTTGTGGTCTGATGAGGTCCAAATTGCCTTTTTGATCTCCGCATGTGGTAGTTCCCCCGTGAAGCATAGAGGAGGAGTGTGATTGGTGCCTTTGCTGGTGACACTGTTGGTGAATATTTAGAATCGAGGTACACTTGACCAGCATGACTACCACAGCATTTCTACCAGCGATTATCCCATCTGGTTTTGGTTTATGGGACTATTCATTTGTTTTTCAACAGGACAATAACCCAATTCACCTCCAGGCTGTGTAAGGGCTATTTTGACCAAGAAGGATAGTGATGGAGGGTAGCGTCAAATGACCTGGCCTCCACAACTCACCCGACCTCAACCCAATTAAGATGGTTTGGATTAGTTGGATCGCAGAGTGAAGGAAAAGCAGCAACAAGTGCTCAGCATATGTGGAATTCCTTCAAGACTGTTGGAAAATCGTTCTAGGTAAAGCTGGTTGAGAGAATGCCAAGAGGTGCAAGCTGTCATCAAGGCAAGGCGCTGGCTACTTTGAAGAATCTAAAGATTAAATATAGTTTTGATTTGTTTAACAGTTTCTTGGCATACCTACATGATTCCATATGTGTTATATCTAGTTAAGATGTCTTCACTTTATTCTACAATTTGTAGAAACTAGATAAAATAAAGAAAAACCCTTGAATGAGTAGGTGTGTCCAAACTTTTGGCTGGTACTGTGTATATATTATTTGAATCACCTATACCATTTGAAAGATCAACATATGATTTTTAGGCCATATCGCCCACCCTCTTTCATGCTCTGATATGTCAATTGAGTTAACTAGCGTTTCCCTCGTAGTCACAAGGTGAAGATGGCAGCGAAGCTAAGGCTGACTACAGTGCTGCTTCTACACATGCCACGTTCTGAAAGAGACGGCAAGACAGACCACTGAGGCTGCAAACAGGCATCGGCAATCAGAACTCTCTCCAACTGGTAAGAATGCCAATCACTTCAACGGATATCAATCGTGACAAAGCATTATGATTTCATGCCGATCTCTCTCTTTTTTCGTTGACAAATCATTATTGATTTCATGGGCAACGAATGAGAGCAAAACCTCCAAGTATTTGTCATTTATAACCCTCTGGTCTTCCAGGTGATGATCCAGAGTACTTGATCACTGGGACCCACGCATATCCCTCAGGACCTGGTAATTACAACAGTCTTACYCAGGGTTCMCTTACTCTGGTCCTGGAGAGGTACTGGGGGTGCAGGCTTTCGTTCCAGSCCTATCCTAACACACCTRATTTCAGCGAATCATGGCTGAAGATCATGCTGTTTTGAATCTGGTGTGTTAAATGATGGGCCGGAACAAAACCCTGCACGCCCAGTATCTCTCCAGGACCAGACTTGGAGAACCCTCCCTCTGGTCTAACCCCATGCAATGCTACTGTTGCATGTAAAACCACATTCATTCATATTGTGTCCTCGGGGGTGTTACGTGACTTTTATAACGCTGTGTATTGTCGTCCACAGGGCTGGCTCTGACGGCAGACACTCAGATACATAGGAACCCCAGTAAGGGGGGAGTTCAAGCCATGGCTCTTGCCCTGCCGCCATCACAAGCCAGGTACTTCCTTCAGATGATGCACGGTAGATGTGTCGAAGTGAGAAGACACCAGAGCAAACGGAATTCAAAAGTCCACATCAGACACTCTGTTTGACGCAGTACTTCCCCACAATTCCGTAGCACCACAACCTCYTGTACAGACCCCAGATGTTAGAGACATGAACAAAGTGTTATTGTATCCAAGCAACACGGGACTACAATCGGGGTTGCCTATCTTAGAGTGCACTTTGAGACCATCCAGCATCCATTTTTTTTGTGTGTGTGTAATTGCAGGCTGGACGCCAGTCGCACTGCAGCCGGTGTCGGGGACATTCACAGACACGCAGGGGGGGCAGAGAGGTCTCCTGCTCCTCACTCACACGCTATGGTRGGGTAAYGCTCTCTGATACGTATCATTAGTACTACACACCTTTTTTTTGCGTCTGCTAACACTTCGCATGCATTTCTGCACMAACATTCCATTCAGTCTTGTATGATATAATGCTACCACTATCAATAATAATACTTTTCTGTCTTCTTTCTAGTCTCTTTTGGAAGGAGGCGGCACCAAAAACTCGTCCCTCRTTGCCAGAAAAGCCCCYACTATGCCCAAGCCCCAGTGGCACGCTCCATGGAAGCTGTTTCGGGTAAAGGACGTTGTTTTGTCATGTCAAGGGCTTCTGAATACACTTACTTCCTCTACAGTCCACACACTTTATCAAATGCACGTGGCACACTTACAAAAAGCTTGGCCATGTTTGAAGGACTGTCCCTAAGTCCTTCGAACGTACCACATAATCGTAGAATATCTTTCATGTGATGGCCTATGCATTTTATGATAACTCAGGGTATTGAACTTGCTCACCTGTTTCGATCTGTGTAACTGATACAGTTTGCTTATCCCTTCCAGGTCATCAGCGCTCATCTTGGCTGGTGAGGTCCAGTTGCCGTAGAGCCCGAACAGTGGTTTGTGACCGGCGCTGGCGACAGAACCATTTAAGGTGAGTACAGAGAGAGGACCGAGAGATCTGTTAACTTCTAACAGCGGCTTTTGAAGCTGGTGTACAAAACTGAAAGTAAAGACGCAATATTGAAACTTAAGAATGGAGCACTAGAGAATAGCGCACATAGAACAGATTATACGCTTCATTTACTTGCTTTCAATGAGAATCTACAACTAGCATTTCTATGGAATTCTTTCGGGCCCCAAAAAGTTACATTTTGCACGCTTTAACGGAAGAGTAAGTCCTTTGTTTTATCAGTGTGTGTGATTGACAGGAGGGATGTGCAATACAATTTGTTTTGATTGATTGAGATAGATGAGAGTTCTACGTTTTTATCACTATCATCTAACAGGAGACGGAAGAATGGGTAGATCTCTCTGTAAACGTGCAGGCAGTGAAACAGTAAGATATGGATAATAAGAAGTGACATATAGGTTTGGGGACACCCATTTGATCTATTCAAAGTCTGGTCAATGGATGAAGCTTGCCATGTATCTCGTATAACGTCAGCTTAGTTCTGACCGTGACGTCAAATCCCATTTGTTTCTCCATTCTCTCTGCAGTATCTGGGACTGGCCAGTTGGGAAGCTAAAAGCTCTCCCTGAGGACACATCAGCACGGTGCGCGGCAGTGGCGTTGACCCGGAGCCCCTACCTGTTCTCCTGGGCGGAGGACAAGCAGGTCAAGTGCTGGGATCTGGAGTACAACAAGGTATTTGTACTAGTACCCTTTCATTTCTGCTTTACTTTATATGATGTGTTCAATAGACTGTTGGTCCATTATTATTTGTTAAGTATTTAGTATAGTACTGTAACGGTCGTTTTTGGTGAGAGAGGAGACCAAGCGCAGCGGGCTGAATGAAACATAATGAATTTAATTGCCAAGACGAACCACTGACACGAAAATACACTTGAATAAACTATAAACAACAAACGACGTTAAACCAGATCGTGAACAGGAAAACTAATAAAACGAAAGAACGCCTACAAAACAGAAAAACGAATGAGACAATGATGAACGGACAAGTACCGGTGTTGCAACAAAACACAAGACACAGCGACAATTCACCCACCAAACAACAGGTGAACCAGCCTACCTAAATATGTTCTGCAATCAGAGAAAAACGTAAACACACCTGTCCCTGATCTGAGAAACCATCTCAGGCTAGTTAACAAAAACCAACATAGAAAGAAACACATAACAGTAGAATGCCCACCCCAACTCACGCCCTGGCCAGTACTAAACAAAACACAAAAAACAACAGAAAACAGGTCAGGAACGTGACAGTTACGCCCACTCATTTCTGCTTACCCTCACTTTTATTTATTTTTATAGGTTATCAGGCACTACCACGGCCACCTCAGCGCCGTGTACGACTTGGACCTGCACCCAACCATCGACGTGCTGGTCACATGCAGTCGAGATGCCACAGCCAGGGTAAGTCTTGCTAATGACTAGTTGTCTAACTTTCAAAAACGTTTTTTTAGTGGAACATTTTGGAGGGTATTGGGAGGTCAATATGAACCTACTCTATAGGTGTGGGATATCAGGGCAAAGCCAACGTGCACACCCTGTCCGGACACACCAACACAGTGGCCACAGTCAGATGCCAGGCCGCCGAACCGCAGATCATCACAGGTACGGACAAATATGTTTACAACTGCTTTGCCTTGCTGTGTTCATATATTGGCTAGTTGACTCACTCCAAAGTACCATCAATGGCTTATCATCTTGTTACGTTCTATTATGAGCTGGCGCGAGGAGAAATCGGATTTTTAATTTGAACCTTTTCTCCTGGGTCATGTTCAGTAGGGAAAAATAGGATAGAACACTTAACTTGTCCAAATATGAACGCAGCGTTTTATTGTTAGTTTCAAAACATTTTGCTACGGTGTGACCTTCTGAACACGACCCGGCTCTTTCCGTTCCAGGGAGCCACGACTCTACCATCAGGCTATGGGATCTGATAGCTGGGAAGACCAGAGCCACTCTCACCAATCACAAGAGAGGCCCTACATCCCAGACAGTACGTCACTTCCTCATACGTAGTAAACGATGGTGCATATGTTGCACCCAAGTTAGTCATCTTCTGGTATCTAGTTGTAGTTAATGATAGGGTTGATAGGCTCGCTCATTTTATTTGTCGTTTTGTATTATGGCTCTGAACCATTCGTTGGCTGGATGTTACAGGTATACCTTAGCCTCTGGCTCTGCGACAACATCAACAGTGGACGTTCCCAGACGGCAACTTCATCCAGAAACTCTCTGGACACAACGCCATCATCAACGCAATGCGGTCAACTCAGACGGCGTGCTGGTATCAGGAGGTATGAAAACGTCCTTACTTTTTCCAACAGGGATATCCTTGTCCCATCGCGCACTAGCGACTCGTGTGGCGGGCCGGGCGCAGTGCACGCTGACACGGTGCCAGGTGTACGGTGTTTCCTCCGACACATTGGTGCGGCTGGCTTCCGGTTAATGGGCATTGTGTCAAGAAGCAGTGCGGCTTGGCTGGTTGTGTTTCGAAGGTCTCACCTTCGCCTCTCCCAGTCCGAGAGTTGCAGCGATGAGACAAGACTGTAACTACCAATTGGATACAGCGAAATTGGGGAGGAAAAGTTATGTATTTAACAAAAATATCATATGTTTCGATTGAAAGAGTTTTGAGCCTCTGTCAGGATGATTGGTCAGATTTTTCTAGTCATAGTACATTGAATGACTCTGAAGGCTTTGTTGCTTCGAAAGCGCACTACTAAAGATGGGCAACAAATGAAAGGGAAGTGGTAACTGCAGAGGCTGGAAGCAATATATTGAATGGCTAAGTGATAGGAAATCTATATACGGCTAGATCCTAGACACTGCTGTCTATCTATACCGATGTCTTGATCTAGACACAGCTAATCCTTCCATCTTTTTATTGTCTCCGTTAGCTGACAACGGCACCATTCACCTGTGGGACTGGCGGACCGGCTACAACTTCCAGCGTATCCACGCCGCCGTGCAGCCCGGCTCACTGGACAGCGAATCGGGGATCTTCGCCTGCATGTTCGACCACTCGGAGAGCAGGCTGATCACGGCCGAGGCCGACAAGACCATCAAGGTGTACAAAGAGGACGACACCGCGGTAGGGAAAGACTTTTATCCTGTGCTGTATAGCTRCACAGGTTTTTGTTGATTTGAGATGTGATTCAATAGTGCATGTGTTATTTACAACCTCATACAAAGTGGATGTTTATTCAGTCAGGGAAAATGACAGTCACTAAAACATTGCTCAGCTAATGAAACTGTAGTATTACTTTGAGTACTTCATAAGTTCTTGTTTCTGACTAAGATTGGATTGTTTTTTTCTTTCAGACTGAGGAAAGCCACCCAATCAACTGGAAACCGGAGATCCTCAAGAGGAAAAGATTCTAGTTTCGCAACAAACAAAAAAATACATTCATTCATAGAATTCATAGAACTCCCATAATTTTTTTAAGAAGAATATTCGCACAAAAACGAGTTGGCTTTTATTTTTACTATAATTTTTGGGTTTTCAATGTACTCCTTATTCTAAGTACCATTTTGCAATCTTCAATGCACAATGTTAGTCCAACAAAGCAGCCATTTTGGACAGCCAATAACCTTCCAGAATGTTTGTTCTTGATGATGAATGCTCTCTCATATCTCTGGTCACTCTCGTCCACCATGAGAATCCACCTCTCAGCTCCGTAAGGGCTCGCCTTAGTGTACACATAGTCCCCACTCGGGTCAAATCCAGTAAATGTGTGGAAAATTCTAGATTTTCTCATCATTAGAAATGTTTTCTTTTATTTCTTTATTTTCAGAAACACCAACTGTATATACAAGAGAAATGTAATGTGTTGAGTAATCTGGTGTATGAAATGAATCACTATGATTAACAGAACCATAAAGAACAAAACATGTTGCATCTCATTTTGAATTTCCGTGAAGCGTGACTCACCCATGTAACCATTGGTGACAACATTCCCATAGTGTTTGCAGCTGTTTCCATTGATCTCCCGGTATCCGTTATCTCCTGGGTGGTCCTGGAGCTCAACCGTATTCCTGGTTTCACTGATAACATGGAACTTCTGCTCACCTGTTAGACAAAGCAGATTTACACTGTAACATAAAACTACTTTATACGGTAATTTGGGGTATTATCAACAGTAAAATACTCCGTTTTACTGTAGCATACTGTAAATTATGGACCATTGTGGGAAAATGTTGTGGGCGGGGAAATATTTGCTCTAATTTGAGTGGTACTGTAATTCCAACCCACAGAATACAGTACCATTACTGTATCATTGGGAGTGCCAAAATTGGTATTGTTGTTTCTGGCTTATTAACATATTTGAGGTGTGCTTTGTAAGAGGCAATATTGCACCTATGAGTGAGAATGCTGTACCAATTTAAGTCCTATGTGGTTATAGTGCCCCATCAATTAAAAATGTATAGGGGACAGATTGGAGTGGGGCAAGTCTTAAACCTTAAATGGTTGCACATTTTGCCATGTCCTTTTGCTCTGTTTTCCCCTGTAGTCGCTGCCAGTTTGGAAGCTCCCAGAAGTGCAAGTGTTATAAGACACCAAATATTCATTAATATGCTGTAATGTGTAAACACTTTACCTAGCAGCCAACCTGCTTGCACCAATCCCTTGTAATTACAGTAAACCATTTTTATCATTCATTACGATTACGCTAGATTTACTTTTTTAACAGTATAATAATCCATGTTACGGTATTGTACTGTCATTACATTACTAGAATGTTTGATACTGTATTTATATTACAGAATTTGACTTTCCACAGCTGCCTGTAAGTTACTGTGAAATTCTCAGCAACCCCTTTACAGTGTAAATTAACTCACCAACGTGCATTAAAGGGGAAATAAATTAAGTATAAATACCCATTCTTGAAGAATATAACTCATAAATGCCTCGTGAGTTTTGTTCAACTGTCGTACCTGATCGGAACCCAGAATATATTTTTTTACTCCATTGTTTGTAAATAATGTAATAATAAACACTATATTAATCGTAAACAAACACTGTATAGCCACAACCCGGTTAACGGTTAGATTCAGTCCACTTTGATATCTTGATAATATGCAGCTCTTTAAAGGGCAAATCCACAGATGAAACAATAACAAAACGATTTCCCCGCCTCTGTTTTGGTAAAAAGATGAGGGTTGGGCAAGGAGAAATGTAAACACTCTCAGATTAATAGACAGCTATGGTTACAAGGACTGACCATCAATTATATAAAAAAAGGATTGTTTTAACCATGATATGAGGCTATACAGTGTTTGTTTACATTTACAATGTTTACAAACATTGGAGGCAAACAAGCTTATATTTTAGGTTCACGTGGAATGTGACAGTTGAACTGAGCTCATGAGGCATTTATAAGTTATTCTTAAAGAAACAATGGATATATATATATATATACACATACACTACTGGTCAAAAGTTTTAGAACACCTACTCATTCAAGTTTTAGTTTTTACTATTTTCTACGTTGTAGAATAATAGTGAAGGCATCAAAACTATTAAATAACACATATGAAATCATGTAGTAACCAAAAAAAAGTATAAATGGATTTAGGAAATAGTCGAACTGATACAGGACAGACCTGGATTCAAATGGCATTTGTTTTCTTTCAGATACTTTGTGCGTTTGGTTGAGCTTGTATATGGAGTGCCAGACAGACATTGAAAAATTATATTTCAATGGTGCCAGATTGGTGGGGTTGTACTTTTGGGATGATTCTATTGGTTATAATGCACCAGGGAAGCTCAATCAGTGCAGCTAATGCATTTGACAAAAGAGAAAAAATACACTTTGAACCCTGGTCTGCAGGGCAATTTCCAGTTCACCACATCAATCACAAGCATTTCATTCAATATTGTCACGTTCTGACCTTAGTTCTTTTGTTATTTCTTTGTTTTGTATGGTCAGGGCGTGAGTTGGGTGGGTTATCTATGTTCGTTTTTCTATGTTGGTTTTTTCGTTTGGCCTGGTATGATTCTCAATCAGAGGCAGGTGTCGTTAGTTGTCTCTGATTGAGAATCATACTTAAGTAGCCTTTTACCACCTGTGTTTCGTGGGTGCTTATTTTCTGTCTTTGTGTATGTCACCAGACAGGACTGTTTCGTTTCGTGTCATTCTCGTTTATCGTTAGTTTTGTTGTTTCGTTCGAGTTTCGTTTTCATTAAAAGGCATAATGAATACTTACCACGCTGCTCCTTGGTCCAAGACAGCCGTTACAAACATGTGGTTTTATTTTGGGTATAAAATTGTTTTTATATTTGGGTAAATGGTTTTATTGTTTCTCCCTCAGTGGATATCTTAGTGACATACACAAACCCATGTTCAAGATTAAACKGATCCTCTCTTGCCCCACAGCTCTCACAAAGACAAGAGGACATTGATTTATTTGTTTTCTTTAATTAATATGCAAAAAAATGTATAACAATTCTGTTATGTAACAAAAACTCATGAAGGGAATAGAGATACAGTCATTGGGAATCCCGTTTTCTATGGATAGGGTATTAAATCAAATCAAATTTTATTAGTCACATACACATGGTTAGCAGATGTTAATGCGAGTGTAGCGAAATGCTTGTAAGCAGACTTAGTAAGCAGTAATGACTCAATGTTGCCACAATTTAGGGATTGTCAGTTATGATCATGCATTGCCTCTGACATGACAACTTCAGTACTTGTCGGACCTGCATTAAATACATTATAGTAATATAAAACATCCTCAGAGTAAGAKGCTCGTTCATATTTGATCCACCGTAGTAACCTGATCCTGTTATCAGGCGTGGGAAAACAGCTTGCACAAATTTAAAACAAAAAGAATGTCCATGCAAGAAGACTGAACAAGGTGTGATGGAGTTATTTCAGACAGAAAAGTGCCTGTTAATCATCTGTTACGCTCGTCAGTTGTATTTGTCAAAATGGTATTAAAAAGGAGCAACGCAGCACAAGTAGCAACCATGATCGTCATTACCACAATCTAAAAATACATTTGATGTTCAAACACTTGTAGTGTATGGAAATAGTGCTTAATAACAGTGGTGACATGGAACCCATTWGAATAATCTCTGACAATACTGTCACCCACAAGAGGCTWAACAAAMCATRCTTTACAACSTGTAAACTAGAACCAAACTACACTAACAGTATTTTTGACTGAAATAMTTTCGTTAYATAWAAAAGGTGTTTCAAAAAGGCATTGTGCTTTTAAAAAAAACTAAGCTTTCATGTAAAGTGTGCCATAAATTAATAAACAGGTTTTCAAAAATATTGTRGTCTCTGTGACTGGAGTGATATCATGGTAAACCTGTTACACATGGATTAAAGAAAACGCTTGGAATGTCTTTTGGTTTCCGTCATCTGGTTTGGTCAAGCAAAAGTCCCTCCTGCATGAGTCTACAACAATAAACAAATGGAGTGTTAATCTTTACTATTGTCTTCATCAGCATCATCATTTTGTGTGTATGACTCTAGATTATGAAGGTAAGTGAAGGTATTCTCTGTAGGAAACGTTCTGTTAACTCACCATGGACTTCATCTCACCACCGTCTCCATCTGCCTCGGGCCGATCCCTTCCCTCCATATTGTTACTGTTCTCTACGAACTCCTAAAGAGGGATGGATAGGAAGAAGATTGAGCATGAATGTGGGTTGGTGTTGAGACAATAGGGATCAAGTATCGTAAACGCTAACAAGGCGAGTTCAGTGTAATATGTGCATAAAACACTATTTACCATATAGAAATAGATTAAAATGGTATTCTGTAAAACCATTCAGGTAGGTTAGACATTTCTTCAGGCACCACAAGCAGCAGATGCAGGATTTCAACAAACAGGCAGTTTCCTACAAACAGAAAATACATTCAGCTTTAGTTCTCCCCCCATTGTCTGACATGACTTGGTAGAATTGAAAGTGAGTATGTTTAAAGCCCTTTCCGGAAGTCAAATGACCTCGTGACCTCATGGGTGGAATGTTATTCATATGTTTCAAGAAGCCTAAAATCCAGTGTTGCTATGCCAAACAGTTTTGTTGTATTTCAGTCTTCTGTGATGTATATAAAGTGTAATATTGTTATGTAAACTCAAAATGTATTACATTTCAACTCTATATCTGACATGGTATATATGTAGTATTTGTGTTAAGCCCATAACTATGTGTGTGAGGTGTAGACTTTTGTTTCAAAGTAGATTTGTTAAAGACTAACAAGAAATACTCTGTGAACCTGATTTAGCCCACTGCAGTAAAGGGTTATTCATTAATGATAAAATCTACCGACTGACAGTTTGTGTTCATCCCTGTGAATTCTATTGTAGTTGATGACTTTAGAAAACCTTCAACACATCTGCAGTATTTCCTTGTTTAACATTTCTGATTCACACTTTTGTATCAAGCATGAAGAGAGATCAGACGTGTGAAGGGTTAATTCTGTTCCAGAGCACAGAGCAGCACTGGGTGGAGAGCAGCACTGGGTGGGGAGCAGCATGTCAACGTCACTTTCCTGAAGTGAAACTGAAGTGTTTAGACATACTATATATGTGCGCACACAAACAAACGGTATCATACTCTTCTGGAAATTCTGTTAAGACAGCTACGCAGTCTCTATATATTTTTTACTACAGTATACAGTACGGATATATCTGAGAAAGCGCCCACACTCTTTTACACACAGATAGAGGTGAGTACAGATTTACAAGGGCAGGTGAAGATGCATTCTACTGGGTGAATTCTTGTATTCTAATGAATTCCTTTTTTCTGCGGTTTTCTTTTTTCCTGTTTTCTTCTACATTACATTCTACTTTATTTTGTACATTGACTAATACATTGATTAATTTATACTGTATGTYGTATGGTTAAACAACTTGAATTAACATTGGTTAGCTTCTCTAAATGYCRTGTTGACAGTGGCACTGAAACTATCGAGAGCTGACTCATTCCATGAAATAATTTAAAGTTCCACCTTCTCTGTCTAGATATGGCTTCCTCCAGCAGTCTCCTAACTGAAGAGCAGTTCCTGTGCTCTATCTGTCTGGATGTGTTCACTGAGCCAGTCWCSACTTCATGTGGACACAACTTCTGCATGGCCTGTATCACAAAGTACTGGRATAGCAAGGACCTGTGTCAATGTCCACTGTGTCAGGAGAARTTCTCMRGACGACCTAAGCTTCGTGTCAACACAACTTTCAGAAAGGTTGTAGAGACATTTAAAAACAGGAGAGATAAAGATAGAGATGGGCCCCCTCCCAAACCTGGAAAAGTGCCGTGACGTTTGCACGGGATGAAGCCGCAAGGCCCTGAAGTCCTGCCTGGTGTGTCAGACCTCTTACTGTGAGGACTCACCTGGAGCCTCATCACATAGCCCCACCCTTAAAAAGACACAAACTGATCACCCTGTGGAGAACCTGGAAGACAGGATGTGTAAAGGCATGACAGGACTCCTGGAGTTGTTCTGTAGGACTGACCAGGACATGTGTGTGTCAGTTCTGCACTGAGGGAGACCACCAAGACTCATGACACTGTCCCTATAGAGGAAGAAGTGTGAGAGAGGAAGGCTCAGCTGGGGAAAACTGAGGCAAGTGAGCAGAATTATCCAGGACGAGCGAAGAAGGTTAAAAAGATCAACTCTCAGGTAATCTCAGCAAGAGGATGGCAAAGAGAGCGATAGCAAACAGTGTACAAGTCTTTACTGCTCTGTGCGCTCCATTGAGAAAAGCCAGCTGAGCTCATTGAGGTGATTGAGGAGAAGCAGAAAGCAGCAGAGAGCAGGCTGAAGGGTTCATTAAAAACTGGAGCAGGAAATCACAGAGCTAAAGAGAGAAGCACTGATTCTGAAGCGCTCTCACACGACTGAGAAACCACCTCAACTTCTCCAGAGCTTCACCATCCCTAGAGATACAAACCCCACCCACAAGGACTGGTCCGAGATCATGTTCACAGTGATCTGTGTGTAAGGACTGTGATGAAGCGTGTCTCACCTGGAGGAGATACTGAATAAAGAGATGGAGAAGCTGCCTGAAGTCAAACTGAAGATGATTCAGCAGTATGCAGTGGATGTGACTCTGGACCCTGATACAGCATGTTCCATTCTCATCCTGTCTGAAGATGGGAAACAAGTGAGAACTGTAGCCATACCACAGAATCGTCCTGACAATTCAAAAAGGTTTGAAGTTCATCGATTTGTCCTTGGAAAGGATGGCTTCTCCTCAGGAAGATTTTACTATGAGGTGATTGTTAAGGGGAAGGCTAGATGGAATTTAGGAGTGGCCAGAGAGTCCATAGACAGGAAGAGGAATATCATACTGAGTCCTGAGGATGGACTCTGGACTGTGACCCGAAGGGATGAGAATGTTAACTGGACCTCCCCCCCTTTCATCCTCTCCTTGAGAAAGAAGCAACAGAAAGTGGGGGTGTTTGTGGACTATGAGGAGGGTCTGGTCTCCTTTTACAATGTGGAGGCCAAGTCTCATATCTACTCTTACACTGGCTGCACCTTTACAGAGAAACTCTTTCCATTCTTCGGCCCATCTGATAATGATGATGGTCAAAACTCAGCCCCTCTCATCATCGCTCCTGTCAATCATACATACTGATTAAACAATGCAGAGGGAACAGTTAATTAACTAATTACATTCACAAATCATTAAATATATTTAGTCAGCTGACATGACATGTGATTAGAATTTCCATGGATGTCCTCTGAAATCTCATAAAGAATTTAAAATTGAAACTTCTTTACTCTTTAAGAACAGATTGAATATTACTGCGGGAGGGGGTGCCACAAAATAGGGGAGGGTTGTCAAACCTTTATTTAATTTCTTTGGGTAGGGCACAGGGGAGGGTAGTGCATTTTGTCCCTGGTTTACATTCACCATTCTTCTCATATTTTCTCTATAAACAATGTCTTGACTTACTTCTGATATTACCCTAATTAAGTTAAGAAACATTTGGGGAAGGTTTGGTATGGTGTGGCTATTAACCTTTAGTTACTGCAGGCCAATGATATGAAGGCAGTGCACCCCTGTCACGTTGTATAAATGATTGGAGACAGGCGCAGGAATACGTAATAGGGCTTTTTAATACTGCACTCAAAATTACAACATGCCACTAAAAGGCACGGGGACGAAGCCCAAAACACACACTTATACAAAACACAGGGATGTAACCCCAAAAAAAGACAGAGGTTAAACCTCTAATAAATACACAGGATGAGACCCGTTATACACTACACGGGACGAGACCCGAAATAACAAGTGCATCTTACACGCAGCATGAAAGCCAAAACAACAAAGCATAGGTACTCACAAGACCAACGGACATGGGAACATTAATCGACCAGGACAATGGAGAACAGAGGGCACATATAAACAATCACTAATCAGGGGGAATGGGAACCAGGTGTGCCTAATGAGACAGTTCAGTGAAGCCTAGAGACCRGCAACGTAGACCTCCGGAACTGGTGCACAGTATTAGCAGCAGCACCAGGGGGACCCGTGACCGCCCCGGCGCTCCAACTGACTTCAACGTTGAACTTGAGGTGAGGAAGACTGATTCTGGCCTACCAGAGTTACTCATTTAATCTAACAATATAATGCTTATCTTTATACAAAATATTTCGATGTAGCCAAATCCTCAAATGTCCTGTAATTTTAAATATTTCCTGTCATGTTGTCCTGCGCCAAGTTTTCCTAAAGGAAACTCTGATTTTGCATATTGTTTTATGAAGATTTTAGAATATACATGAAAAATCTTGTGGCAATGGGATGGAACAGCTATAGAACCCTAAGATAGTTCCATTGCAGTTTAATTATGCTGCACATCTGACTATGGCCTGTTCAGGTCCAGGTTACCATGGATCACAGTCCTTAAACGAACCCCTCACTCCGCAGAGGGGAGAGGTAGAGAGGGATTGATGGGGAGGTTATGACCTCAAGCCATAGTAAATTTAAGGCATCAGACGATCCTTTGTCCTCTCAGTAGAGTTGGAATGTATGGTGGGCCTATGGAGAACCTACCACAGACATGTAAAATCGAATAAATGGACTTTGGGACATATTTTATCAGCCGAAATGGTGGTAACAATGATAGATGAAATTTGAAAACGAATGTGTCTTTTGTTGTGTTATTAAAACTTAATGAAACGTTATAAGGAAAAATTGTAACTTGAAGAGTTTTAATAATATGACTGATGTTTTACATACTGTCCCGTGTGGCTCAGTTGGTAGAGCATGGCGCTTGCAACGCCAGGGTTGTGGGTTCATTCCCCACGGGGGACCAGGATGAATATGTATGAACTTTCCAATTTGTAAGTCGCTCGTGGATAAGAGCGCCTTGTAAATGACTTAAATGTAAAGTGTAGAAAATATCCAGATCAAAGAGAATGTTTTTGTATCATTAACTATTATTTTAGTTGTCTAACGAGAGCATGTAGATTGTGATACTTGCCTCGTACTAGATAGAAGAATGCATGAAAGGAGATGCCCCTTTGTGACCCGGGGGTATAAAACATATGAGTTAAGAATTTACATACCAGACTAAAACGGACCACAGCTGCAGCTCTATCTAAGATAGTCATAACCCCACAAACGCAAGAGGACAAAKGACCTCTTAACAATSAAGGCTACGGTTGATTACTGTATCTAAGAAAGGGGAATTCAAGAAGAWCCAGSTAGTTTTTCTCTTCAAATCATCGGTTGGCTACACGGCCCTTCTACCCAAGCTGGGAGCCACTACGAGGCTGATAAGCCTCCTCAGAACTCCACTCTCACAGAAYGAGTGCAAGGGAACAGACCACTAAGAGGAAGGACACTGACATCATGTGGCCAATCAGAGACTTACACCTGGKAACGAAGGAGACGCCTCCATTGGAGAGGKCCTCGTCGAACCRCCCAGTAAGCAGAACTCGGTCCCTCTAAATCCCCATCTTGTGTAACATGTGTCATATTGTGTTGGTCCGCTAGGGACCTGTTTCATTGTATTAAGTTCTAGACAATAGCCTGGACTGTGTATGTGTATATTATATTATTATTTAGCTTGTTAGTAAATAAATAATCATTTAGTGAGACCCGGGTTKGTGCAGATTTAAGAATTATGCAACGTCCAGAATGAGACTTAAGAGGAAATGAATGAATTGCTGACTGCTATGAAATCGTTATTCTGATATTCTTTGAGTTAATTTGGGAACGTTAACTCATTAAACAAACTTTTCTAATGGYGCCCCATGTTACAGAGCTCATGGTTGCCTAATCACRTAATTATAAACACAGTTAATTATTCAATGAATATTAGTCGTCAGATTAATGACCAATGTTACGACATGTGTATTTGAGCTTGTGTCCTCAAAAGTGACTATGCTTCAGCAATTTATAATCATTTTTACCAGTWAGATTTGAACCTTTCTTGGAGTATGCAGCATTATTAGTYMTTGTTTGTCCTCTCATGATAAATAATTACTGTTGTGACCACTGTGCTGGACATGTAATGGGTCCTAGGTGTAGTTGGTGTAGAGAGTCAGGTGCAGGACAGCAGATATGAGTAATCAACGTACTTTTACTCAAAATGTCAACTATACAAAGTAACAAATACACGCACACCATGACAGACCGAAAATACAATAAAACAATCACTCACAAAATACCACATGGGGAACAGAAAGTTAAATAATAAACAAGTAATTAGTTGAGTGAAACSAGGTGTGAAAARACAGACAGAACAAATGGAAAATGAAAAGTGGATCGACGGTGGCTAGAAAGCCGGTGACGTCGACCGCCGAACACYGCCCGAACAAGTAGAGGGACCAAATTTGGCGGAAGTCGTGACAGGACATTTTTTATGTTTGTGCTTTTCTAATAACTAATTTATGTGTTCTAYTCATGTGCTTTTCTAATAACCTTTTTCTGTGTTAATGTAAGTGACTGACTGAAAAAATCCTCACTATCAGTAGCTTCAATTTGGCAGTACGCCAAGAACTTTGTTTTGAGAACGAAATATATCTCAGATTCAAGATCTCAGCTTAAAGAGAAGAAGCCTTGTAAGGTATTTGTCACGTWGGCATAAATGATTCGGGAGACARGCGCAGGAATGCGTAATAGTTTTTTTTATTAAGCCCAAATTAAAGGCACGGGGACAAAGACCAAACAAAMACATAACAAAACACAGGGTAGAAACCCAAAACAAAAGAGCGAGGAGTACCTTAAATAAAAAACATGAGCACAATGATTAACACACAGGACGGGACCCGTAATCATCTGCGCAATCCACAATGGCACGAAAGCCAAAACACACAGCACAGGTACTCACACGCACCAACGGCCATTGTAACAATATTGGACAGCCCAATGGAAACCAAAGGGCACACTTATACAAGTACTAATCAGTGGAATWGGAAACCAGTGTGCGTAATGAAAGGTCCGGAGGGATCCGTGCCAGTATTGGTCTGTTGCATGTTATGAACCAGTTTGGTCGGTCACATGTATGAAAAAAAATGGTAATGATGACTTAATTATGCAAAATATAACGTGTCTGTGTGTAGCCGTGTATAAGACAACTGCTGGAACTGCCCCAGCAGAGCTCCTGATTGACATGTGTATTGTGGTTCATAGAGTAGGTTGGAACCTCTCCAGAACACTGATAATAAAAGATGATTCATTTAAGATTGACTTTGAGGGTCCCTGGTGGTCATTTCCACAACATGTTGTGTAGTATTTCCATGACACCACCATTTGCCTCATGCAGCGCAACATCTCCTTTGCATAGAGTTGATCAGGCTGTTGATTGTGGCCTGTGGAATGTTGTCCCACTTCTCTTCAATGGCTGTGCGAAGTTGCTGGCTATTGGCAGGAACTTTAACACGTTGTTGTACACGTCAATCCAGAGCATCCCAAACATGCTCAATGGGTGACATGTCTGGTGAGTATGCAGGCCATGGAAGAACTGTGATTTTAAGCTTCCAGGAATTCTGTTCAGATCCTTGCAACACGGGGCCGTGCATTATGATGCTGAAACATGAGGTAATGGCGGTGGATGAATGCCACGACAGTAGGCCTCAGGATCTCATCAYGGTATCTCTGTGCATTCAAATTGCCATCGATAAAATATTGCTGTATTTTTCGGCGCATTTGTTACATTCAGTATCATGACAAGAAAATTCCTGGAAAATGTAGGGTAGGTGCAACATAAGACCAAAAAAATGACAAGGGTTTGAATGAGAGGACTAATYGATGTCTCTAAGTGGCCACACACATCTCCAAAGTAATTTCAATGCACTTTTAGGACACAAAGAAAAGTATTTAACTATAAGGTGCTCTTTTGAGCTCACCTAGCTGTGGCGTTGAGGAACTAGAGCAAGTACACTTGTAGTTGTTTTGTTTGGAACACAACCCTGCTTCGTCGCCATCATGCAATTACTGTTGTTGTTTATGCAGTCAAAAAAAGAAGCTTGTTCTACTGCCAAAATGACTAGCTAGGTTATAAAATATMATCTTGCAGTGTTAGGCTTTCGCAAGGCAATTCAGAGAAACAGATTGTCATTTTGGTGAACATAGAAACGAGCCATGAGTGCATTCAGGTGCTTCTCCTGCTGTGAATTTCCTTCACAATAGACAAAGAGATTCACACAAATAATGAACAGACAATAAACAATCCTAAAATGGCGTCGCTGTGCGGYTGTTACCTTTCCCAGGAAGAGGACAAAGTCCCTCACGGTGTTGATGKTGGCCACTCTGAGGACATTCTCTACCAGGATGACGAAGGCGTCACGCGCCGACGTACATAAACTAGTGCTGTTGATCGCTGTCGCTGTGTATGTGTTCTGTGGTGAAAACAGACAAGAGACAGAAGTATCATCAATAACTATGTGTGATTGCTGTCATCTTGGAATGAGACTCCATTGTAAAATAAAATAGATTGTTGTCAATGATATTACGTGTGATAGTAAAGATAATCAACAACTCAGATGACAATCAATCTGATTCTAATCAAACCCTTTMTTGATTCAGGTACGTTAGACACTTCTTCAGGCACTACAAATAGCAGATGCAGGCTTTCAGCATTCAGCGTGCACAGACATGTTCCTACAACAGAAAATACATTCAGCTTTGGTCCTCCACCCTTTGTCTGGCTTGACTTGGTAAAATGGTAGTTGTCATAAGAGAAGTGAAAGGGAATATGTTTAAAGGCAACATCTGGGATATTTCCTGCTGCTTATGTAGCCCTTTCCTGCAGTCAAATGACCYAGTGGCCTCATGGGTGGAATGTTATTCATATTTTCCATACTTTCATAATTCATAATAAACATTATTTCCAAAAACAAGCCGTAAATCCGATGTTTCTATGTCAAACAGTTTTGTTATATTTAACTCTTCTGTGATGTATATAAAGTTTAATTTTTGGGATGCAAACTAAAAACGGAATACATTTCAACTCTATATCTGACATGGTACACGTGTCTTCTTTTTGATTGAGCCCATACCATGTGTGTGAGGTGTATAATTGTGTTTTAAAGTGGATTTGTTTAAGACTAACAAGAAAGGACTCTATGTGACCCTG
This sequence comes from Salvelinus sp. IW2-2015, assembly GCF_002910315.2. Classification (NCBI taxonomy): domain Eukaryota; kingdom Metazoa; phylum Chordata; class Actinopteri; order Salmoniformes; family Salmonidae; genus Salvelinus; species Salvelinus sp. IW2-2015. Next base: position 50,193,375 of record NC_036853.1, read on the forward strand.
ATTTAGCCCAATGCGATAAAAGGTTAATTAAGGATCAAATCTACCTAGACTGACAGTATGTGTTCATCCCCTGTGAATTCTATTGTAGTTGATGGTTTTAGGAAACCTTCAATACATCTGCAGTATTTCCTTGTTTAACATTTCTGATTCACACTTTTGTATCAAGAATGTATCAAGCATGAAGAGAGATCAGACATGTGAAGGGTTAATTCTGTTCCAGAGCACAGAGCAGCACTGGGTGGGGAGCAGCATGTCAACGTCACTTTACAGAAGTGACACTGAAGTGTAAAAACGTACTGTACATTGACCACACAAGCAAATGGTCTCAATCTCTTCTGGAAAATCTGTTAAGACATCCATCTACTCAGTCTGTTTTTTTATACTACAGTACCAATAAATCGGAGAAAGCGCCCACACTCTTTTACACACATAGATACAGGTGAGTACAGATTTACAAGGGCCGGTGAAGATGCATTCCACAGTCTGAGTTCTTGTATTCTAATGAATTCCTTTATTCACCGGTTTTCTTTTCTCCTGTTTTCGACTACAGTACCTATGTTGAACTTTATTTTGTACATTGACTAATTTATACTGTCTGTTGTATGGTTAAACAACTTGAATTAACATTGGTTAGAGTCTCTAAATGCAGCGTTGACAGTGGCACTGAAACTATCGAGAGCTGACTCATTCAAGGAAATCATTTATAGTTCCACCTTCTCTGTCTAGATATGGATTCCCCCAGCAGTCTCCTGTCTGAAGAGCAGTTCCTGTGGTCTACATGTCTGGATGTGTTCACTGGAAAAGTTGCCTGTGACGTCTGCACTGAGATGAAGCAAAAAGGCCCTGAAGTCCTGCCTGGTGTGTCAGACCTCTTACTGTAAGACTCACCTGGAGCCTCATCAGATAGCCCCACCCTTAAAGAGACACAAACTGATTGACCCTGTGGAGAACCTGGAAGACAGGATGTGTAAGAAGCATGACAGACTCCTGGAGCTGTTCTGTAGGACTGACCAGACTTGTGTGTGTCAGTTCTGCACTGAGGCAGACCACAAGACTCATGACACTGTCCCTATAGAGRAAGAGTGTGGAGAGAGGAAGGCTCAGCTGGGGAAAACTGAGGTGGAAGTGCAGCWGATTATCCAGGAACGAATGCAGAAGGTTAAAGACATCAAACTCTCAGTAGATCTCAGCAAGAGAGATGCAAAGAGAGAGATAGCAAACAGTGTACAAGTCTTTACTGCTCTGGTGCGCTCCATTGTCTTATACACATCTAGATGTGTATAAGAGACAGCTCACATACTGAGGACCACCTCCAACTTCTCCAGGGCTTCCTATCCATAGCGTGCACACCTCAACCCACCAAGGACTGGTCTGAGATCAGTGTTCACAGTTATCTGTGTGTGGGGACTGTGAGGAGAGCTGTGTCTCACCTGGAGGAGATACTGAATAAAGAGATGGAGAAGCTGCCTGAAGTCAAACTGAAGATGATTCAGCAATATGCAGTGGATGTGACTCTGGACCCTGATACAACACATCCTGAACTCATCCTGTCTGAAGATGGGAAACAAGTGAGAACTGGAGACATACCACAGAATCTTCCTGACAATTCAAAAGGTTTGACCGTCATCGATTTGTCCTTGGAAAGGATGGCTTCTCCTCAGGAAGATTTTACTATGAGGTGATTGTTAAGGGGATGACTAAGTGGACTTTAGGAGTGGCCAGAGAGTCCATAGACAGGAAGGGGATTATCATATTGAGCCCTGAACATGGACTCTGGACTGTGATACTAAGGGATGGAAATGTGTACCATGCCTGTACCTCCCACTCTATCATCCTCTCTCTGAGAGAGAAGCCCCAGAAGGTGGGGGTGTTTGTGGACTATGAGGAGGGTCTGGTCTSCTTTTATGATGTGGAGGGTTAGAGGCAGAGAATCCAAGTGGAGAGAGAGGTTACCGGCCAGGCAGAGACAGCAAGGGCAGTTCGTCGCTCCAGTGCCTGGCCGTTCACCTTCACACCCCTGGGCCAGACTATACTCAATCATAGGACCTACTGAAKAKATGAGTCTTCATTAAAGACTTAAAGGTYGAGACCGAGTCTRCATCTCTCACATGGATAGGCAGACCATTCCATAAAAATGGAGCTCTATAAGAGAAAGCCCTRCCTCCAGCTGTTTGCTTAGAAATTCTAGGGACAGTAAGGAGGCCTGCGTCTTGTGACCGTAGCGTACGTGTAGGTATGTACAGCAGGATCAAATTGGAGTGATAGGTAGGAGCAAGCCCATGTAATATTTTGTAGGTTTGCAGTAAAACCTTGAAATCACCCCTAGCCTTAAGAGGAAGCCAGTGTAGRWWGGTTRKWMYKGRRKWRKWWKRWWAAAAMAAAWGTKGTTCTAGTCAAGATTCTAGCAGCTGTGTTTAGCACTAACTGAAGATTATTAAATGGACCATTGCTGTAGTCTAATYTAGAAGTGACAAAAGCATGGATTAACTTTTCTGCGTCRTTTTTGGACAGACACTTTCAGATTTTTGTAMTGTTACGTAGATGGAAAAAAGCTGTCTTTGAAATAGTCTTGATATGTTCGTCAAAAGAGAGATCAGGTTCCTTYACAGTTTYATTTGAGACGACAGTACAACCATCAAGATTAATTGTCAGATCCGACAGAAGCAACACAATCTCACACTCAATTTGTGCAAATATGTACAAAAAGTATTTTAGCAGATTTCATGCGTTTTTGTGAGTTTTTGTTGTGGCTTWATTCATGTGAAAAGACCCCAAAAATTGTGCGACTTCATTCGTAGGACAAGACACATTTTTGTGTGACTTCATTYATAGGAAAATAMAWWWWTTGGGGGGAAAACTTTCTCAACAATCTTTTGAAAGTTATTAAAGCAATGCATGATGGGCAATGGTGTTCTACCACTGGCGCTTTTTTTCTATGGACCACACAGCATTATTTAATATAAAAAAAACTAAACGTGTAACAAACCAATTCTCACCGAAATAATATAATATAAATTTTAGCCTTACGATTTAAAAATTATATGAATGGCCAATACTGTTTTACTATGCTTGTTTCACTTTAATTACTTAATAGCTTAAGACTAGAGTCAGAGAAAGCCCTTTTTTCAGTAGCAGTACTACGGCCTAAAGGAATTTCTTCACAAATATATTTCATATTCGTGGGCGCCACATCTATGACCAATTTTCTTCAATAAATGCATTTAATACAAGGCTCCACTCTTTGCTTTTACAGTTACCACCATCTTTTCAAAATGCCCATTTTATACAAGGCTATGTCGAAAATTTGATAAGGGTATCGCCAGCAATGCGAGAAAAAAAATATGGATTTTTTTAAGGGAGGGGGCGGGGGTATCGATGAAGCGCTATCTTGATTGAGGCAATGGGATATATTTTTTTTATGATGGGAAATTATAATACAACACCATAATACACACACACCAGCACACAAACACTTACACACATATGCATACACTCACTTTGTGTGTAGTCATGTTATAGCCAACTCATCACTATTGTATGAATAATTTTTCATAAAATCTTTGTTTCTAGTTGTCATGCATTCATTATCTTTAACTGGTTTTAAATGTTTGTAGTTTGTATGTTTCAGTAATGATTAAGATGGCTAAATAGTCGTACATCTCTGCTTGATTTAGCTTTTGGTAATATTTGGCATTTTCATACATAATCTGTTTTTCTACTGAATAAAGCAATAATTAATCAACACACTACTGTCAATAAATGGACACTACCTGTTATAAAATGGAAATTGCTCTCCGTAAATAAAAGATGAGAAATGCTCAGTCTGAAGACATTCGGCTATGGGCTTCACAGCCTTCTAATAATTATACAAGTTATATCAGTTAAAAAATGGTTTATTTACGACCTATGGGGTATAAGATGTTGGGAATAGTGGTTTAGGAGAGTCTGAAATCAATGAAATACCCTCAACCCTAAGCTATATTCAATGTCAGCAGCAATTTCCAGAGTGAAATGTTCAGTCTGAAGACATTCGGCTATGGGCTTCACAGCCCTATAACAATGATACAAGTTATATCCCCTTAAAAAGGGTTTATTTACAACCTCTGGGGTATAACATGTTGGGCAAAGTGGTTTAGGAGAGTCTGACATATAAAAACTAACTTGAGTTCAGTCTTCACCAATGAGAACCAAGAGGGGCCTAGCTTCGTCCTTCATGACTGGGAAAGGCCTCGATTCAAGGTCGTTAAAAAATCCTACATCCATTTCATTCGATGGATCAACAGCAATTAATATTACTGGTTTGCATCCTAAAAAAAGGATAGTTGCGTTTTGCTGCATGACACACTTACATTATTTGTCTTTCCCATATGATGTGGATCATTGTCAGGTTATCAGCTATAAGCTTCAGTAACAAAATAACACCATGGTTGTAATAACAGGTTGCTTATACATGTGTAGAATGTGTTTGTTTTGGGTCCACACTGGTAAGTTACGTAAATTAGACAGACTCAGAGGGACATATCACTTTCAGAACGCTTCCCACCACTAGATCACATAACTCGACGGGAGCTGGACAATTTAAAAATTGTTCCTAAGTTTTCCCCAAAACAATATATTTCCCTATGATTGACGTAGCACAAAACTGTGTGTATTTTCGTACGAATGAAGTGGCACAAATAAATTGTCACACGAATTAAGCCGCACAAAAACACAGGAAAAYGCACAAAATCTGCTGAAATACTTTTTGTACGTATTTGCACGAATTAAGTGTGAGGATTGTTGCCACGCCTCCTCTGAAATATTATAATGAAATGAAAATGAAAACCTTTCTGCGCCTGGCAGCTACTACCATACCCTGTTCAAAGGCACTGAAATTTTGTGTCCTTCCCATTCACCCTCTGAATGGCAAAATGTACACAATCCATGTCTCAACTGTCTCAAGGCTTAAAAGTCCTTCTTTAACATGTCTCCTCCCCTTCATCCACAGTGATTGAAGTGGATTCAATAAGTGATATCAATAAGGGATCATAGCTTTTCATCGACCCATAATGCTGACCTTCTTTGACAGAAGGAAAACTATCCCTCAAAGGGGTGCTGAACCAAAAAATCAACTTCTCAGGTTGAAAGCGGCCTATGTGGCATTTATTAGCATACAAAAAAAGACTACCAAGGGTACATAGGATAATTTGTCATAAAGTCAGTATCTTTCAAAACAGAGATTTGCGAGATTCTGTGAAATGTATGACGCTCCATGGAAATTTGAGGATTGAGGATGATTTCAATCATGCCCAGTCATGCGTACTTGGCCTCTAACACGGGATGGTAATGCCTGGGGAGAATTGTAACAAGGGAAGGGTGAATGGGAAAAAAGGTGAAATGAGTGTGCTCTATCTAATCGTAGCATCAGAGTCAACCTACAACCTGCCCATTTCTTTATTGACAGCAGAATTAACCATTGGCATGGCGTGCCTCTGACTTGTTTATATTCATAYTGTCACGTTCTGACCTTTATTTCCTTTGTTTTTCTCTTTATTTAGTATGGTCAGGGTGTGAGTTGGAGTAGGCAGTCTATGTGTGTTTTTCTATGTTGGGGTTTTGTGTTCGGCCTGGTATGATTCTCAATCAGAGGCAGCTGTCAATCGTTGTCCCTGATTGAGAATCATACTTAGGTAGCCTGGGTTTCACTTTTGGTTTGTGGGTGTTTGTTTCCGTGTCAGTGTTTGTCGCCACACGGTACTGTTTCGTTTGATGATCGTTTATTGTTTTTGTTCCTGTGTTCAGTTTTGGATTTATATTAAAGACATGAACACTTACCACGCTGCGCTTTGGTTCGATCCTTCAACCACCACAGACGATCGTTACACATACAAGACATCGTCGCCAATGTAATGTTGAAAGAACGAGACTTGTTCATTATAAAAGGCTTATGTTTTTCCATCTCAAACATCCTGACATTTGTGAGATAACGTTAGCATCACAAACACAACTGTCATCAAAGCTACTCTAGAAAGGAGGAAATGCATATTTTTTTTAATATAATGTAGAATTCTCTGTTTTTGTACAAGAAGTACACAAATAGACAATTATAACATATGCTAGGGGGTACAACAAATGACAGATTATACAAAGACCTTAAAAGAAACACACATATTGATTGTTTTAACAGCTTTCTTATCAGAAGAATGTTGAATGGTCTTAATGTACTGCTCGAATTCCATATAGAAAACACAGAAGAGTGTTTTCTTATTAGTGAATTTACATTTATGAATATGAAATTTAGCCAGTAGCACAATTCGATTCATGAGGTAAAATTGTTTTTCTTTGTCTTTATTATGGTTAAGGAAACCGAGCAGCACAKTCTGGAAATGCATAATGCGATTTGGGATTCTAGAACATTCACATTGTCATGCAGTTGCTAAACCAATAGTCACTTCATTCAACTCAAATGAAATGAAAAAGTAATCCAAGTTATTTTGCTTTAATTATTAATATCATTTAGGTCTAATGCTGACCTTTGACAGAAAGTGATAGTATKTTTTTCTCTCAACCGTTATTCTCTCTCAAAGGGAAGCTAATGATATGGCACATCCTTAGCCTTTGAGATGGTTGTGGATGTAGGTGAATGTGATAAAGGAGGTACTTTTCCTTTGAGCTGGTTGTGGATCTAGGTAAGGATGGCCACGGTACCCAGGTGGTCGTGGGCCAGTCGCAGCATAGAGGACAGGATGGGGGTCAGGGTCAGCGGGGATTTAACCCTGATATCCACCACAGGGTAGAGGAAAATGAAGTTAGGAAATAGTCRAACTGATACAGGACAGACCTGGATTCCAATAGTATTTGTTTTCTTTCAGATACTTTGAGCATTTGATTGAGCCTGTATATGGAGTGCCAGACATTGACATTTAAAAAWTATATTTCTATGGTGCCAGATTGGTGGGGTTGTACTTTTGGGATTATTCTATTGGTTATAATGCACCAGGGAAGCTCAATCAGTGCAGCTAACGTACTAGACAGAATAAAAAATACACTTTGAACCCTGGTCTGATACAGGGCAATTTCCATTTCAACACATCACAATCACAAGCATTTAATTTAATTCAATACACTTTTTTATTGTTGGGTAAATATACATTATTGTTTTAACATTTGGGTATATTATTGTATTGTTTCTCCCTCTTAGTGGATATCTTAGTGACATACAGACACAAACCCATGTTCAAGATTGAACTGATTGTCACGCCCTGGCCTTAGTTATCTTTGTTTTCTGTAATATTTTGGTTAGGTCAGGGTGTGACAGGGGGGATGTTTGTGTGTATTTGTCTCGTCTTGGGTGGTTGTATGGTATAGGGGGTTTTGGTAGAGTGTATGGGTTTGTGTTGAGTGTAGGTGTCTAGGTAAGTCTATGGTTGCCTGAATGGTTCTCAATCAGAGACAGCTGTCATTCATTGTCTCTGATTGGGARCCATATTTAAGGCAGCCATAGGCAGTAGGCTATTGTGGGTAATTGTCTATGTGAAGTGTTTAGTGTCAGCACTATTTTGTTTGATATAGCTTCACGGTCGTCTGTTTGTTGTTTTTGTTCGTTTGTTCGTCTTCATAATAAAAGAAGATGTCTTTCTATGACGCTGCGCCTTGGTCCACTCTGCCTCATTACGACGATCGTGACACTGATCATCTCTTGCCCAACAGATCTCACACAGACAAGAGGACATTGATTGTTTTTGTTTTCTTTTATTAAAATGCATTTAAAAAAAAATAACAATTCTGTTATATAACAAAAACTCATGAAGAGAATAGAGATACTGTCACGACTTCCGCCGAAGTTGGCTCCCCTGCCTTTTCGGTCGGTGCTCGGCGGTCGTCGTCACCGGCCTACTAGCCGCCACCGATCCCTTTTTCGTTGTCTGTTGGTTGTGTCTTATTAGTTTCACCTGTGTCCTGTTGTATGTGTTTGATGAGCTTCCTTATTTATAGTATGTGTCCCCGCCCTTGTTTTGTGCGGGATTGTTTTGTGTTACGTGTGTTCGTCAGGTAGTGGTGTTTATGTTCTGGACCTGCACCCTGTGTTTTGGGTGGTCCAATTTATTTAACCGCGCCCTGTGTTTGGGATTGTGGTTTTTTGGTTGCCTTATTAAAGTGCACCTTTTTTCCCTGTGGAACTCTCTGCGCCTGATTCCTTCSTCACCCGCCTAGTCTCTCGTGACAGATACAGTCATAAGGAATCCCGTGCTCTATGAATAGAGTATTACAAACTTAGTAAGCAGTAATGACTCAATGTTGCCACAATTTAGGGATTGTCAGTTATGATCATGYGTTGCCTTTAACATAAGACAACCTCAGTACTTGTAGGACCTGCATTTCATACATTAGAGTAATATAAAACATTCTTATTAGAGTAAATGGATATTTCATACTTGATCCACCGTAGTACCATGATCCTGTTAGCAGGCGTGGGAGAACACCTTGCACAATGGAGTTTTATCAGACAGAGAAGTGCCTGTTAATCATCTGGTATGTAGGTCAGTTGTATTTGTCAAAATTGTACTAAAAGGAGCAACGCAACATCATTACCACAATCTAAAAATACATTTGATGTACAAACACTTGTAGTGTACAGTAATAATACTTAATAACAGTGGTGACATGGAACGCATTAGAATAATCTCTTACAATACTTTCACCCACAAGAGGCTAAACAAAACATACTTTACAACCTTTAAAATAGAATCAAACTACAATAACAGTATTTAGAAGCTTTCATGTAAAGTGTGCCATTAATGAATTAACAGGTTATCATAAATATTGTAGTTGCTGGGACTAGAGTGATTTGGTAAACCTGTTACAGTCCCTCCTCCATGAGTCTTTATCATCATTTTGGGAGTATGGCTGTAGATTATGGAGGTAAATGAAGGTATTCTCAGTAGGAAACGTTCTGTTAACTCACCATGGACTTCATCTCACCACCGTCTCCATCTGCCTCGGGCCGATCCCTTCCCCTCCATATTGTTACTGTTCTCTACGAACTCCTAAAGARGGATGGAGARGAAGAAGAAAGAGCATGAATGTGAGTTGCTGTTGAGACAATAGGGGTCAAGTATCGTAAAYGCTAACAAGKCGAGTTCAGTGTAATATGTGCATAAGAACACTATTTACCATATAGAAATAGATTAAAATGGTATTCTGTAAAACCATTCAGGTACGTTAGACATTTCTTCAGGCACCACAAGCAGCAGATGCAGGATTTCAACAAACACAGGCAGTTTCCTACAAACAGAAAATACATTCAGCTTTAGTTCTCCACCCATTGTCTGACATGACTTGGTAGAATTGAAAGTGAGTATGTTTAAAGGAATTATCTGAAAATAATATTTCCTGCTCCTTATGTAGCCCTTTCCGGAAGTCAAATGACCTCGTGACCTCATGGGTGGAATGTTATTCATATGTTTCAACAAGCCTAAAATCCAGTGTTGCTATGTCAAAGAGTTTTGTTGTATTTCAGTCTTCTCTGATGTATATAAAGTGTAATATTGTTATGTAAACTCAAAATGTATTACATTTCAACTCTATATCTGACATGGTATAAGTGTATTATATTTGTTAAGCCCATAGCCATGTATGTGAGGTGTATACTTTCGTTTCAAAATTGATTTGTTAAAGACTAACAAGAAAGACTCTGTGACCCTGATTTAGCCCACTGCAGTAAAAGGTTATTAATGATCAAATCTACCTCGACTGACAGTATTTGTTCATCCCCTGTGAATTCTATTGTAGTTGATGCCTTTAGAAAACCTTCATTACATCTGCAGTAATTCCTTCTTTTGTATCAACAATGTATCAACAATGAAAAGAGATCAGACGTGAAGAGTTAACTGTTCCAGAGCACAGCGCTGCACTGGGTGGGGAGCAGCAWGTCAACGTCACTTTACTTAAATGAAACTGAAGTGTATAGACATACTATATATGTGCGCACACAAGCTAACGGTCTCAAACTCTTCTGAAAAATCTGCTAAGACAGTCGTTTTCTAATTCTACAGTATATAGAATCAACAAATCTGAGAAAGCACCCCACCCTCTGTCCAAACACAAAGATACAGGTGAGTACATATTTACAAGGGCAGGTGAAGATAAATGCTACTGTGTGAATTCTTGTATTTGAATGAATTCCTGTATTCTCCGGTTTTCTTTTATCCTGTGTTTGACTACAGTACCTATGTTTACCTTTATTTTGTACTTAGAATCATTTATGTTGTACGGTTAAACATCTTGAATCAACATTGTTTGGTGTCTCTAAATTCCGTGTTGACAATGACTCTTCCGTGTTGACAATTATCAAGACCTGAATAATTCCAGGGAATAATTTAGAGTCCCACCTTCTCTGTTTAGATATGTCTTCATCCAGCAGTCTCCTGTCTGAAGAGCAGTTCCTGTGCTCTATCTGTCTGGATGTGTTCACTGAGCCAGTCACCACTTCATGTGGACACAACTTCTGCATGGCCTGTATCACAAAGTACTGGGATAGAAAGGACSTGTGTCAATGTCCACTGTGTCAGGAGAAGTTCTACAGACGACCTAAGCTTCGTATCAACACAACTTTCAGAGAGGTTGTAGAGAATTTAAAAAAGATGAGAGACAAAGGTAGAGATGGGCCCCCTCCCAAACCTGGAAAAGTTGCCTGTGACGTTTGCACTGGGACGAAGCGCAAGGCCCTGAAGTCCTGCCTGGTGTGTCTGGCTTCCTACTGTGAGACTCACCTGGATCCTCATCAGATAGCCCCACCCTTAAAGAGACACAAACTGATCGACCCTGTGGAGAACCTAGAAGACAGGATGTGTAAGAAGCATGACAGACTCCTGGAGCTTTTCTGTAGGACTGACCAGACATATGTGTGTCAGTTCTGCACTGAGGCAGACCACAAGACTCATGAAACTGTCCCTATAGAGGAAGAGTGTGGAAAGAGGAAGGCTCAGCTGGGGAAAACTGAGGCAGAAATGCAGCAGATTATCAATGGGCGACTGAAGAAGGTTAAAAAGATCAGACTCTCAGTAGATCTCAGCAAGAGAGATGCAGAGASAGAGATAGMAAAGAGCGTGCAGGTCTTCACTGCTCTGGTGCRCTCCATTAAGAAAAGCCAGGYTGAGCTKRTTSAGGTRATTRAGGAGAAGCAGAAAGCAGYASAGAGGCAGGCTGAAGGGTTCATTAAAGAACTGGAGCAGGAAATCACTGAGCTAAAGAGGAGAAGCACTGATCTGAAGCAGCTCTCACACACTGAGGACCCCTTCCAACTTCTCCAGAGCTTCATATCCCTAGCGTACAAACGTCCACCCACCAAGGCCTGGTCTGAGATCAGTGATCACAGTGATCTGTGTGTGGGGACTGTGAGGAGAGCTGTGTCTCACCTGGAGGAGACACTGAATAAAGAGATGGAGAAGCTGCCTGAAGTCAAACTGAAGAGGATTCAGCAGTATGCAGTGGATGTGACTCTGGACCCTGATACAGCAAACCCCTGGCTCATCCTGTCTGA
>NC_036853.1:50205620-50235274 GCF_002910315.2 Salvelinus sp. IW2-2015
TAGTGCAATTTTTTCCTGGTTTACATTCACATTCTGCTCGTATTCTCCCTATAAACAATGACTTACTTTTGATATTACCCTAATAAAGTTTTGAAACGTTTGGGAAATTTGGTATGGTTTGTCTATTATTAAGCTTTAGCTACTGCAGGCCTTTGATGTGATGGCAGTGCGCCCCGGCTTTCCAACTGATTTCGACAATTTGAATTTGAGGTGAGGAAGACTTTCATGCCAACCAGAGTTACTCCTATAATCTAACAATATAATGCTCAACTTTATACAAAATATTGGATCGAAAATMTTTGAATTACCCTCCTTCTSTACATCTATATCTGTATAACAGACRCGGTAGCCATYTGACATAAAGAGATGCCCKAATACCAGCAGCCCCAAACTTCTAAAGAATAAGCTACCAGCCAAACAAGCTTGTAGGAATTGTACTTAAACTCCCCCCTCMTACCTGTCTGGAGGTTGAAAATGTTTTGTCTATCTTTGTAATATGTCTGTATCTATGTCATTATATATGTACATGTATTTATGGAAATAAGTCCCTGACTTTATTGTTCAATCCCGCTCACTTTAAAAAAATCTTTGTTTATGTATTTTTTAACTGACAAATAAAATCAATCAATCCAAACTGTGCAGTGACTGTCACGTTTTGACCATAGTTCTTTTGTATTTTCTTTGTTTTAGTGTGGTCAGGGCGCGAGCTGGGTGGGTATGATCTATGTTTTGTTTCTCATGTGGGGTTTCTCGTTTGGCCTGATATGGTTCTCAATCAGAGGCAGGTGTTAGTCATTGTCTCTGTTGGGAACCATATTTAGGTATCCTGTGTTCTATTGTGTTTTGTGGGTGGTTTCTTCAGTCTTTGTGTGTCTGCACCAGATAGAACTGTTTCGGTTTTCACTTTTGGTGTTTGTATTTTGAAGTGTTCTGGTTTTTGATTTTATTAAATTAAGAATGAACATAACTACGCTGCGCTTTGGTCCTCTCCTTCTTCCACCGACGAAAGCCGTTCCAGTGCCCAATTGATGAATAGAAAGAGACATCTGTTACAAAACACCTTAAGTTTTGTCCACGTTCAGAGATTAACAAGCCAAGCCTTCAATAATGGGTAAGCCTACAAGGTTGCAAGGGATGTATTTTATGATTGTTGAGAGTGACATAGTCTATTTATTTTGTTGTTGAAAATGCATACCATGATATTGAAGTGCTCGAAGTYAGTATGCTTTGTTTTTTGGTTGAGTGGTGCACAGTAGCTGTGCGGTAAATCACCGGGGAAGCCAAGCCAGAAAAAAAGGCATATTACAACAATTGTGATAATTGTGTTTGGTCTATAACGTGATAATTCATATGCCTTGCCAGCGTGATATATATATATATATATCAAAGCATATTGCATGGAACAAACAGTTAACGTTAACGTTTCTGACATTTTGGGACCACTACTGATTTAGAACCACGGAGAGTTACCGCAAGACGCAAAGAAAACAGGAGCTGCCTCCACTATTCCAGGTCCATTTCAACATTTCAACATCACCTATGCGTAGTCTAATACAGTGACAACTAAATGATACCAAAAACAATTTAGTCCAATTACCGTAAGCTAAATATGAGGTGGCTGTCCGTGGTTCTGATTTATGTGTGTCTGTGTGTGTGTGTGCGTGCGTGCGCACGTTCGTGCAAGTAGAAAAAAACTTGTTGACTCACCCTACTTGTAGAGAAATGCCAATGCCATACACCTCTCTTTCATTGTGACGAAGCGGTTTATCACTCTGTCATACAGTACACACTATGTTTTGTTGTCCTTGGCAACCTGGCTAAAATGCTTGCTCACTAGCCTATCTTCATTTCATGGGCAACGTTAGCTAGTTACAGTAACATTAGCCTTCTATATCTAGCTACAGATCGAACTTCCATCCTCTCAGGCCATGGGCACAATGTATGAATTTATCGTTGGATCAGAATCGCTGTTATAATCAGTGTCCAGTATGGAGAATTAAGTAAAACCACAAGTCCAAATCCCTATCTCCATCCATGGTTAATTTAGGAAAGTGACAATTTTAGCTAGCTAGCTAGCCACCGGAGGACAACAACACAAAGAGATGTAAGAATTCAAGTTGTTTCTGTCAATGACGTATGCTCTCGATGCGATTTTATTGGAGAGAAGCCAAGTCCAAACAGGATTCCCTTGACACTTTTTTTTTGGTGCTCCAGGACCATTCACAGTTGAGCTCATTCAGTTTAGCACAACACTTATTGGCAATTATTTTATACTTTTTTTTATCAAGGGAGGCCAAATGCTCACTGGCTTCCCTTGCATTAGATGCTACGGGCTGCAACAATGTCATACTCTTTTGGACCAGGCAGCATCAGATAGATGGCCTACACATATAGAGACAGAGCGACGCTGTTTCGCTCGCTCAGATGCTTTCTCCGATTAGATACATTCAGCCACTTGCGTACTGAAGGAAAATTAAGAAACTAAGAGAGATGAAAGATACATTTTTGATGTGTTTTTTAATTCTGTTTTGTGTGTTGGTGGAAAATTTGTTGCATCTACAGCAGTATTCAAAAGTTTGGACAAACCTACTCATTCCAGGGTTTTTCTTTATTTTGACAATTTTTKACATTGTAGAATAATAGTGAAGACAACAACACTATGAAATAACATATTGAATCATGTATTACACAAAAAAAGTGTTAATCAAATCCATATATTTCATATTTGAGATTCTTCAAAGTAGCTACCCTTTGTCTTGATGACAGCTTTGCACATTCTTAGCATTCTCTCAACCAGCTTTTTATTTTACTAGGCAGGTCAGTTAAGAACAAATTCTTATTTACAATGACGGCCTACCCCGGCCAAATTGTTCACAGCCCTATGGTACTACCAATCACGGCCAGATGTGACGCAGCCTGGATTCAAATAGTTAGACTTTCTTTCCTTCTTATATATTTCTTTTGATTTGTTTAACACTTTTTTGGTTACTAAATGATTCCATATGTGTTATTTCATAGTGTTGATGTCTTCACAATTATTAAAAATGACAAGGGTTTGAAAGAGAGGACTAACTGGTGTCTCCAAGTGGCCACACACATCTACAAAGTATTGCCAATGCATATTTAGGACTCAAAGAAGAGTCTTTAACTATAAGGTGCTTTTTTTAGGCTCTCCTAGCTGTGCCATTGCGGAACTAGAGTAGTTGTTTTGTTTGGAACACAACTCTGCATCCCCACCATCACACACTTGCTGTTGTTGTTTATGCAGTCCAAAAAGAAAGCTTGTTCTACTGCCAACATGACTAGCTAGGTTATAAAATATCATCTTGCAGTGTTAGGCTTTCGCAAGGCAATTCAGAGAAACAGATTGACATTTTGGTGAACATAGAAACGAGCCATGAGTGCATTCAGGTGCTTCTCCTGCTGTGAATTTCCTTCACAATAGACAAATAGATTCTGTTCAGAACAGGGTATGACGCCACGTCATCCTGTAACTGTACATCACACATAGTGATCATAAACATTGTCACTCTATAGACATGAGTTGTAGGATATGGAGATGTAAAGTGCACATTTACAGGTGTTTGGCTTGTTTGTATGACATCAAAGAAGTATATATTATAATCCTCAATGCCTCATCTTTCAAAAATTCATAGAGTCCTCTTAATTTACAGCATTTCCCTCACACAAATAACCAAAAGTTGCCCAATTAACGGGAGGGATGGAGGCAACTACTTGTCGYGTGTGGTGTTGAACTTCAGAACGGCTGTCAGTCAAAACCCGTACAGCACTGCAAGGCGCAGAGCCTGAGCTCTGACGCCATTTATAGCATGTTAGTGTACAGCCACTGAGTTCCAATTTAAGTGCTTATCAGTGCTGGAATTGTCAACCTGTATACGGGTACGAATGTAAAGGGCTACCACAGGCTTAACACCTAAAAAAGAGAGAGAGAGTGACTGTGTGTGTGTGTAGAGATGATAGAGGGCAAGTCTAATTTTAGTGTAATATGTGCATGAACACTGTTTACCATATAGAAAAGTAGTAAAAGTAGCACTGGGTAAAARCAAAGGCTATGTTCCATTATCCACTGAAGTGGTAACCTCCCGAGAAGCCGGTGTTCGAGGGACATTATCACTTTTAACGGGTTACCAACATATTCAAATAAAGACTGAAATATTTTAATTAAAAACGTTATTTTGATTAATTGATTCATACTATTTCACCCTTCCACAATATATAGTCMAGACACAAATCTAGGGTTGCTACCCATCGTTTCCTAGAGACGTGACCCAGTCGTTCAGTCTTTTTGTTCTGTATCTATGGACGTGACCCAGTCGTTCGTTCTAAATRTTTCATTGCCATACTGGCTGGCAACATTATCCCTTACTTGTTAGCTAGCCAACTGAAGGCTAACTTACAGTCACGTCAAAAAAGTGTAGCCAGAATAACAGCAAAGTAGCTGCATTTGCATAAATGGTTTTCTAGTGACATTTATTTGGATACATCCATAACAAAGAGCTAATGAGGCACGATTTCGCATGGCATAGAAAATGTGCTCTCTCGTCAGAACACGGTTGTTCAGAGGAGCCAACAACACAGCTATAACAATCACTTCAAACTAAAGCTGGAAAGATTACAAACTAGCTGCACTTCGTCTTCGTTTGACCTTTTTTTCAATTGAYATTTCTTTGTGTATATCCATTAAAATTATRRCAGCTGATTCATGATTTCGACTGGCTGAGAAACGCTGYCTGCCTGTTTGTCTYGTCCCGACTCCCGACACGTTCATTACTATGGGACAGCTGGARATCAAATTTGAATATTGAAACAATATTGCAAATGTCGGAGAGACAAGGTTTACACWAATCTCCGCTGTTGAAAACTAAATGTTAGTCTAAAAGAAATATGAGATAATGTCGAGATGCTTTTTGTAGTGGAGATCAAGTTTATAAATTGCTTGGCTGGGCTGATGAGACAGTGGATTGCGCAGTCAGATGAAACAGATTAAATAGGCATTTTAATGTAATAGATTTAGTAACTTGTGGAATAGACCGGCTGGAATGCGGTTTTAACCAATCAGAATTCAGGATTAGACCCACTCATTGTATAAACTAGCATACCAGTTAGAATGTATGGCCTGATACATTGGAATGCTAGTGTGGATAATGGAACAGAGACCAAAATAAGGCTACCTCCCGGTTCTCCACCTTCTACCGAAGAATGTACGACATCAATTTAACAATGGTGGAAACTCCCACTAGCCAATTATTACACCAATCCATTCCTTTTAAATCCATGACTGGTGGAGAATCAGGACGTAGCCATAGCCTCCCACCCAGCCTCGCTTCCCTTTCCGTCAACATGAGGGACTTGTCCATGTAGAACTCTCAGCCGGAGCTGCCGTCGTTGTGCTTGGTGTCCACGGCAAAGCAGAGGAAGAGCATGTCCACCACGATCTCAAAGACAGACAGGAGAACAGGCAGACGATGAGCAGGGGCAGGACCCACACCGTGTAGTCCCACTGGTAGTTGAGCGCAAGCACAACGGTGAACGGAGTGCAGGAGACAATCAGTACCTGGACACACACATACAAAGGAAAAGATGGAGAGAAAGGAGGGTGGGAAAGGGAGAAAAGAGAGAGAAAGTGACAAAGACAGAGAGAAAGAGAGACTGTGATGGATTGAATAATATTATTATGCTTGTAATATACACATACATAATGAACTGACARAAAACTATTCTAAAATGGAGCAGTGTCGTGGAAATTACCAGCAGGGACTCAAAGTCAAACTTAAATTAATCCTTCTTTCTTATCAGCAAGCTGGAGAGGTTCCAACAAACTTAATGCACCGTAGTACACGTCGGTTGAGAGCTAAGTCCCGTTAGTTCTTTTATATACTGCTTACAAAGACAAGTTAAATTTGCATGATTCACATGATTTATTATTCATCATTAACGTTTGTTTCCTGCACGTGACCGACCAATACTGCACAAGGCTTCTTCTCTCCAAGCTGAGACCTTGAAACTGAGATGTCCTTTTTGGGTTTTGTCCATTTTCCAACCAGTACACCATCAGCATGAGAGAAGTTTGGATGGTATCTCTCTCCATGCTCACTCCACGTGGACTCATGCCGCACTCCTGAGAGAAATGGCAGTTGATAGCTTCGACTGGATGCTGTGCACGGGTCTCTGGCTCGGTTTTCAGGTAGAAGTGGTGAAGGACAGGGTCATAGTGAACGCCATTGTCGCCATTAACTTCTCTAGGATAGGGGGCAGCATTTTCACGTTTGGATGAAAAGCATACCAAAATTCAACTGCCAGCTACTCATCCCCAGAAGATAAGATATGCATATTATTAGTAGATTTGGATAGAAAACAGTCTGAAGTTTCTAAAACTGTTTGAATCATGTCTGTGCGTATAACATAACTTATTTAGCAGGCGAAACCCCGAGGACAAACCATTCAGATTTTTCTTTTTTGAGGTCACTCTCTTTTCAATGATTTTTCATTGGGAATCCAGATTTCTAATTGACCTTCTTGCAGTTCCTACCGCTTCCACTGGATGTCAACAGTCTTTAGAAATTGGTTGAGGTTTTTTCCTTTGTGTAATGAAGAAGTACGGCCATCTTGAACGAGGGTCACTTGAAGTGTACTGTTTGTTAGAGGCGCATGACCAGAAAGCTAGCTACAGTTTGTTTTAATCCTGTATTGAACACAGATCATCCCGTTTTCAATTTTATCGATTATTTACGTTATAAAATACCTAAAGTTGTATTACAAAAGTAGTTTGAAATGTTTTGGCAACAGTTTACAGGTAACTTTTGAGATATTTTGTAGTCACGTTGCACAAGTTGGAACCGGTGTTTTTCTGGATCAAACGCGCCAAATAAATGGACCTTTTGGATATTATCGACGGAATTAATCGAACAAAAGGCACATTTGTGATGTTTATGGGACATATTGGAGTGCCAACAACAGAAGCTCGTCAAAGGTAAGGCATGAATTATATTTTTATTTCTGCGTTTTGTGTCGTGCCTGCAGGGTTGAAATATGCTTCTCTCTCTTTGTTTACTCTGTTGCTATCCTCAGATAATAGCATTGTTTGCTTTCGCCGAAAAGCCTATTTGAATTCTGACATGTTGGCTGGATTCACAACAAGTGTAGCTTTAATTTGGTATCTTTCATGTGTGATTTAATGAAAGTGTGATTTTTATAGTAATTTATTTGAATTGGCGCTCTGCATTTTCTCTGGCTTTTGGCCAAGTGGGACGTTAGCGTTATTTGGAATATTTTAGTAAAGTTACTTGTGTTACTCATCTCTGCTGTCCTGCGCCTGACTCCTCTGCACCAGCTACACCCAGACCATTACAGAATCACACACCACAAAAATGGAGTCAGCAGGAGCAGACATACCCCCCTTTGGCGGTCGAGGAGCGCGTCCAGCAGCATGCGACCATGTTGCAACGTCTCGGCACTGCCATGGATCGCGTGCTGCAGACGATGGACCGATGGGAGAGAGAAGTTCTTCCAGCACCTCCACCAGCACCACTACAACAGGCACCACTGTTCACCCCTCCTTCACCTGGTCCCAGTGGGATTCGGCTCGTGCTCCGGAGGGAGTATGATGGGACGGCTGCTGGATGCCAGGGGTTCCTACTCCAGATGGAACTCTACCCGGCGACCATCCACCCGGCTCCTTCAGGACGTGAGAGCATGTCCGCCCTCGTCTCCTGTCTCTCAGGGAAAGCCCTGGATTGGGCCAACGCCGTATGGGGGGAAGGAGAAGTGGTGTTGGACCATTACGCGTAGTTCACCCACCACTTTCGGGCAGTTTTCGACCACCCGCCTGAGGGTAGAGCGGCGGGTGAACGTCTGTTCCACCTGAGGCAGGGGACGTGGAGCGCACAGGAGTTCGCCTTGGACTTCCCGGACCCTGGTCGCCAGCGTGGGATGGAACAACAGGGCCCTGATAGTTCACTACCATTGCAGTCTGCGCGAGGACGTCCGTCGGGAGTTGGCCTGCAGGGACACCACTCTCACGTTGGACCAGCTGGTGGACCTGTCCATCCGGCTGGATAACCTGCTGGCTACCCGCGGTCGTCCGGATCGGGGCCTGTCAGTTCCATCCCCCAGCACCACCGCTTAGACGCCCATGGAGCTGGGAGGTGCTGCGCTTAGAGCGACCGGAGGAGGGGCCATTCCCTGCACCAGCTGTGGCCGCAGAAGGCACACTGCTGATCAGTGCTGGGGAGGTTCCTCTGGGAGTCGAGGCAGCAGGAAGGGCACTCTCGTGTCACCCCAGGTGAGTCGGCACCAGGCTCACCCAGAGCCCCCTGTTGCTCACATGTTTAGAAATCTTCCTGAGTTTTCCCCGCATTCCCAGCATAAGGCGCTCGTAGATGCAGGCGCAGCTGGGAATTTTATTGACAGAGCATTTGCCCATAGTTTAGGGATCCCCAGTGTTCCTGTGKATATGCCCTTCCCTGTGTATGCCCTAGATAGTTGACCACTAGGGTCAGGGCTAATTAGGGAGGCCACCGCTCCACTGGGCATGGTTACGCAGGAGGGTCACAAGGAGAGAATTAGTATTTTCCTTCTCMTGCGGTTCCCGTGGTGCTGGGCCTACTCTGGTTGGCCTGTCATGACCCCACTGTTTTGTGGCAACAGAGGGCTCTAAAGGGGTGGTCAGGAAAGTGCTCGGGGAGGTGTGTAGGGGTTTCCATCGGTGCTATTACGGTGGAAAGTCCAGACCAGGTCTCCACCGTGCGCATCCCCTATGAATATGCCAGTTTGGCTCTCGCCTTCTGTAAGAAGAGGGCGACTCAATTACCACCCCATCGATGGGGGGATTGTGCGATAAATCTCCTGGTAGACGCAGCACTTCCCAGGAGTCACGTGTATCCCCTGTTACAGGAGGAGATGGCGGATATGGAAACATACTGTAAGTACAAATTCTTATTTACAATGACGGCCTACCCCGGCCAAACCCAGACGACGCTGGGCCAATTGTTCGCCAACCTATGGGACTCTCAAACACAGCCGGATGTGATGCAGCCTGGCTTCAAACAAGGTACTGCAGTGACGCCTCTTGCACTGAGATGCAGTGTCTTAAACCCGTCGTCCGGGTTTGGCCGGCGTAAGTCGTCATTGTAAATAAGAATTTGTTCTTAACTGACTTGCCTAGTTAAATAAAGGTTAAATAAAATAAAAATAAAAACCTTCTTACTTAGATCACTGGTGAAACTACAGAATTGAGTAAAAATATTTGGAAATTGTCAAWAACGTCTCTTATTCGTACCTCTGTCCCAAATGTCCCCTGTTTGATTTCAGTGAGTATGTCACGATCGTTGTATGTTGGAAGAGAGGAGGACCAAGRCGCAGCGTGATAACAATACATTCTACGTTTAATGAAACGAAGAACACTTGACTAACAAAACAACGAACGAACGTGACGCTATAAACAAATAGTGCTGACACAAACACTACACATAGACAATAACCCACAACCCACAATACAAAACAGGCTACCTAAATATGGTTCCCAATCAGAGACAACGCAAAACACCTGTCTCTGATTGAGAACCATATCAGGCCAAACACAGAAATAGACAAACCAGACAAACAACATAGAATGCGCACACAGATCACACCCTGACCAAACAAAACATAAAACCTACACAGCAAACTATGGTCAGGGCGTGACAGAGTACCCTTCATTTTCACTGGCGGCTTATCTATTTGTCCACCGTAAGCTTTAACAACAGATGGCAGCCCCTAATATGATATCAGTCCCAAGGTTCAATCACTCTGTTTGTCATGTGACTTGGTATTGAAACATTTACTTCTTCAAATTACTAACATATGCAGTGGTGGTAAAAGTACCCAGTTGGCATACTTGAGTTAAAGTATAGATACCTTAATAGAAAGTTACTCAAGTAAAAGTGAGTCACCCAGTAAAATACTACTTGAGTAAAAGTCTAAAGGTATTTGGTTCTAAATATACTGAAGTATCAAAAGTACATGTAATTGCTAAAATATACTTAAGTACCAAATGTCTAAGTATAAATAATTTCAAATTCGTTATATTACGCAAAGCAGATGGCACCATTTTCTTGTTTTGAAAATGTACGGATAGCCAGGGGCACACTCCAACACTCAGACATCATTTTCAAAAGATGAATTTGTGTTCAGTGAGTGTGCCAGATCAGAGGCAGTAGGGATTACGTCTTGATAAGTGCGGAAATTGACAATTTCCCTGTCCTGCTAAGCATTCAAAATGTAACAAGTACTTTTGGGTGTCAGGGAAAATGTATGGAGTAAAAAGTACATTATTTTCTTCAGGAATGTAGTGAAGTAAAAGTGAAAGTTGTCAAAAATATGAATAGTAAAGTACAGATACCCCAAAAAACTACTGAAGTAGTACTTTTAAAAAGTATTCTTACTTAAGTACTTTACACCACTGAAAATATGGCATTAGTAGAGGGCTATTTGATAGCCACTGATGACATATTACCATTCACATACTGTCAACACTCATTAAATGTGACTTCAACTGATAGATCGTGAGTACCTAGAGTCTTTACACTTTACCTCCTTCATCAATGTCTTTGTTACTCTCACTAGTCTTCATATCTGTTTCCATCAACTAAAACCCTTCTACTCCAGTATAGAAAAAGATTTTAAATCACTACTGCTAAATACACACGGAACACTCTCAAACATTGTACTGCTTTTACCCCCATTGTAAGGTTAAAAACTAAACAAAACATACAGCAATCAAATGTATTTATAAAGCCCTTCTTACATCAGCTGATGTCATAAAGTGCTGTACAGAAACCCAGCCTAAAACCCCAAACAGCAAGCAATGCAGGTGTAGAAGCACAGTGGCTAGGAATAACTCCCTAGAAAGGCCAGAACCTAGGAAGAAACCTAGAGAGGAACCAGGCTATGAGGGGTGGCCAGTCCTCTTCTGGCTGTGCCAGGTGGAGATTATAAAAGAACATGGCCAAGATGTTCAAATGTTCATAGATGACCAGCAGGGTCAAAAAGTAATAATCACAGTGGTTGTCGAGGGTGCAACAGGTCAGCACCTCTGGAGTAAATGTCAGTTGGCTTGTCATAGCCGATCATTCATAGTATCTCAACCGCTCCTGCTGTCTCTAGAGAGTTGAAAACAGCAGGTCTGGGACAGGTAGCACGTCCGGTGAACAGGTCAGAGTTCCATAGCCACAGGCAGAACATACATGACCTACATGTGTGCATCATTTCCAATCCCCTATATATTTTTTGGGTAAATATATATATCCATATACATACACATATGCACACATATACATATACTGTATATACATACACATACCTACATAGACATACATACTTTTTTTTTTTATTCCCTGCAAACCCTACCACCCTTCCCCCAATTGGAGTAAACTAATAAACAATAACACTTAGGCTTCTACCTTCAGTTTATACATCTTATACACATTTTACAGACACAATCAATTTACAATAGTTATATTTTGTTTGTTTTTTGTCCTTCCTCTATTTCTGATGTCCATCCAGTTTGATTTCTATATGTAACTGTGCTATTTCACAAACTTTCTGAACCTATATAAATATATATACACACATACACTACTGGTCAAAAGTTTTAGAGAACACCTACTCAGTCAWAACATTTTTTTTATACATTGTAGAATTATAGTGAAGGCATCAAMACTATTAAATAACACATATGGAATCATGTAGTAACCAGAAAAAGTGTAAATTGATTTAGGAAATAGTTGAACTGATACAGGACAGACCTGGATTCACATAACATTTGTTTTCTTTCAGATACTTTGTGCGTTTGGTTGAGCCTGCATATGGAGTGCCAGACAAACATTTAACAAATATTTCAATGCAGTGGTGGGCTGTCAGGGCCAGCAAGGCCTTCTCTGCTGGCCTTATAATTTAAAAAAATATATATTTTCGCACAAATATGTATTAAATTATTCCCCAAAGTAAGAGTTATACTCTTCATTTCATAGCTTTCCTCTTGGTTGCACTGCTTCCAGCCCCAGGTTGAGATTTGGAGGGCTGGTCTTTATGTTAGATCTTTTATCYAATCATATTCAGCCATCATGTGTTGCCAGGGGTCTAAAATCTGCCCTCAGGCCTTGAGAATCAACAGTGCGGGCGCTTGTAGCTTAAAGTGAATGGAAATTAAAATTTTGTGTCAACCAATCAGCTTTAGAGTTGGCTATTGTACGCCCGCTGGCTGGCTCCAGTGTTACACAGGAGCCAGCTAGCAGGCGTAGTGCGTGCACGTCTTTTGATTGGATTACCAATATTGAGAGGCAGTTCCTATGGGCAGGTCTATGCAGAAACTCAGAACTAGGAAACTGAATTTGATAAACGAATTAATTYGCGTACTACTAAGCTGTTTTTTCAACCCACAATGGCGGAAGGAGGAGAAGATATCRATTTGGTCGAGGATATAATTATAACGCCATTCTCAAGACGAACTTTTCAAGAAAAGTTAGACATTGTAAGGAGAGGTCGCCCGACGCCGACGCTACAAAGCCTGTCACAGGCGGGAAAGGGGTTCGTTCGCCACTTTCAAAGTTCCAACTACGAGCGCTATCAATGGCTCACAGGCTCCGAAAAGCACTGCAAACTGTACTGCTGGGAATGCCTATTATTTGCACGTGATCGATTTGGTGTTTGGAGCCACACTGGCTTTGCAAACTTGAGTTGTCTAACCAAGGCAGCAACGAGACACCAAAGTACGGCTGGGCACTTACAAGCAATGGTGCTTTTGAAAACTTTTGGGGACACCCGAGTGGATCTACAGCTCAACGAACAAGCGTGCAGGGCAACGGAGCTGCATAATGAAAAGGTGAAGAAAAATAGGGAAATATTGAAAAGACTCATTGATTGTGTCATGTTTTTGGGTAAACACTCTTTACCCCAAAATGTCAATTTTTGTCAATTTCAAGGTGACGCAACGCCTGGTTATACTGCGTTTCTGTCTAAATGTATAGTGTCTAGAGCCATGGCATCATAATGATGGTAATAAGAGGTGGATTGATTCGGGTGGGACTGTGTAGGACCTCACTGAAGGCCCAGGCCCCAGGCCCACGGCACACCACTGTTTCAATGGTGCCAGATTGGTGGGGTTGTACTTTTGGGATGATTCTATTGGTTATAATGCACCAGGGAAGCGCAATCAGTGCAGCTAATGCATTTGACAGAAGAAGAAAAAATACACTTTGAACCCTGGTCTGATACAGGGCAACTTCCAGTTCACCACATCAATCACAAGCATTTAATTCAATATATGGTTTTATTGTTGGGTATAAAAAATATACATATTTGGGTATATGGTTTTATTGTTTCTCCCTCTTAGTGGATATCTTAGTGACATAGACACAAACCCATGTTCAAGATTGAACTGATCCTCTCTTGCCCCACAGCTCTCACAAAGACAAGAGGACATTGATTGTTTTTGTTTTCTTTTATTAATATGCAAAAAAAGGTATAACAATTCTGTTATGTAACAATAACTCATGAAGGAAATAGAGATACAGTCATAGGGAATCCCGTTTTCTATGGATAGGGTATTACAAACTTAGTAARCAGTAATGACTCAATGTTGYCACAATTTAGGGATTGTCAGTTATGATCATGTGTTGCCTYTRACATAAGACAACCTCAGTATTTGTAGGACCTGCATTTCATTAGACTTCTTCAGGCACCACAAGCAGCAGATGCAGGCTTTCAGCATACAGCGAACACAGGCATTTTCCTACAAACAGTGAAGACATTCTGCATTTTCTCCTTTCACCCATTGTCTGGCTTGACTTGATAAACGGGTAGTTGATTATCCTCTATGCAACCGCTGTGTCAGATTTCAAAATAAACTTTACGGAAAAATAATTATCTGAGAACGGCGCTCAGAGCACAATCCAGCCAAAGAAATAGTCGCCATTTTGGCGTCAACAGAAGCTACAAAAACACTATAAATATGCACTTACCTTCGAATAACTTCATCAGAAGGCACTCCCAGGATTCCCAGTTTGACAGAAATGACTGAAAAGTTCCATAAAGCCCATCATTTAGCCACTTGTTGTTAGCATGTTCAGCCCACGAATCCATTTTCATGACGCACGAGAAATCCCTCCAGACAAAAACTCAAAAAGTTCCGTTACAGGTCGTAGAATCAGGTCAAATGATGTTTGCAATCCATATTTAGTATGTGTTTTACATTAATCATCAATAAGAATCCAACCGGAGAATTTCATTGTCTGAAGAAAGAGCATTGGAACGAGAGCTCTCTCTCTTGCTCGCGCGCAAAACGAGACTGAGATTTGTGACGACCACTCACTAAAATAGCTCCTATGAGCCCCTCCTTTATAGTAGAATCATAAGACTAAAATCTAAAGACGGTGACATCTAGTGGAAGCCCTAGGAAGTGTTTGCTTTTCCATAACTAGAATGGGTATCATTTGGCACTGTTTTGAAAATCGAGTTCTCACTTCCTGTGTGGAAGTCTTCTCAGGTTTTTGTCTGTCAAATGAGTTCTGTTCTACTTACAGACATAATTCAAACAGTTTTAGAAACTTCAGAGTGTTTTCTATACAATAGTAATAATAATATGCATGTATTACCTTCTGGGGCAGAGTAGGAGGAAATTCCGTTTGGGTACGCAATTCGTTCAAAGTGGAAACACCGCCCCCTGTCCATAACAGGATTTATTAACYTTGTTTGTATTGAGAAGGTAAAACAATGTAGCAGCCATGTGAAGGGTTAATTCTGTTCCAGAGCAGCACTGGGTGGGGAGGAGCATGTTGATGTCACTTTGCTAAAGTGAAACATAAATTACTAAACAAGCTGTATGTCACACGCATGAATAAACTCTTAAACACTTCAGACATCTCTCTTAAACCACTACACAGCCTCCTATGTTTTTTAAACCACAGTATATACTAAAGAAAAACCAGAGAACACGCTTACACTATTTTACACAGACACGGGTGAGTAGAGATTTACAAGGATCGGTGAATAAATATTACTGTGTACATTTATTTGATGGTAATCTCCTGTTTTTATCTACAGTACCTATGTTTAACTATATTTATTAAATGTAAAAAATGATACTGTATGTAGTACGGCTAAATAACTTTAATCAAGATTGGTTAATATCCCTTAATGCCGTGTTGACAATGGCACTGAAACTATTGACAGCTGACTCATTCCAGGAAATKGAATATTTGTTAATAGAAAATTGTGTCAAGGCCCAAGGCCATTTGAAACCAGATAAGCCAATGATGACACATACCAAGAAGACTATGTTAAAAAAAATACACCATTACTTTGATGTAACATCATGCATAGACATAGATATTCCAAAAACATACATATTGTATTAATGACTGATTGATTATAATCTGGACCTGGAGTCTATTATTCTTTTGATCCGAAGGTTTGCTGCAATTTGCTAAATGAAAACGTTGAACTTTAACTGTGCTTTACAGTTTCGACTTTGCTCTCTCTCTCTCTCTCTCTCTAGATATGTCTTCCTCCAGCATTCTACGTTCTGAAGAGCAGTTCCTGTGYTCTATCTGTCTGGATGTGTTCACTGAGCCAGTCTCGACTTCATGTGGACACAACTTCTGCATGGYCTGTATCACAAAGTACTGGGATAGCAAGGAMCTGTGCCAATGTCCACTGTGTMAGGAGAAGTTCTACAGACAACCTGTGTTTCGTGTTAACACAACGTTCAGAGAGGTGGTAGAGCATTATAAAAAGTTGAGAGACAGAGGTAAAGATGAGTCCCCTGCCATACCTGGAAAAGTGCCCTGTGACGTCTGCACTGGGACTAAGCGCAAGGCCCTGAAGTCCTGCCTGGTGTGTCTGGCTTCTTACTGTGAGACTCACCTGGATCCTCATCAGATTGCCCCACCCTTAAAGAGACACAAACTGATCAACCCTGTGGAGAACCTGGAAGACAGGATSTGTAAGAMGCACGAAAGACTCCTGGAGATGTTCTGTAGGACAGACCAGATATGTGTGTGTCAGTTCTGCATTGAGGGAGACCACAAGACTCATGACACTGTCCCTATAGAGGAAGAGTGTGGRGAGAGGAAGGCTCACTTGGAGAAAACTGAGGCAGAAGAAGAGCAAATTATCCAGGAGCGACTGAAGAAGGTTAAAGACATCAAACTCTCAGTAGATCTCAGCAAGAGAGATGCAGAGAGGGAGATAGCAGASAGCATACAGGTCTTCACTGCTCTGGTGCGCTCCATTGAGAAAAGCCAGGTTGAGCTTATTAAAGGGATTGAGGAGAAGCAGAAAGCAGCAGAGAGGCAGGCTGAAGGGTTCATTAAAGAGCTGGAGCAGGAAATCAATGAGCTAAAGAGAAGAAGCACTGATCTGAAGCAGCTCTCACAGACTGAGGACCACCTCCAACTTCTCCAGAACTATCCATTACTAGTGTGCACCCCTCCACCCACCAAGGACTGGTCTGAGATCAGTGTTCACAGTGATCTGTGTGTGGGGACTGTGAGGAGAGCTGTGTCCCAGCTGGAAGAAGCACTGAGTAAAGAGATGGAGAAGTTGCCTGAGGTCAAACTGCAGAGGATTCAGCAGTATGCAGTGGATGTGACTCTGGACCCTGATACAGCAAATCTCTATCTCATCCTGTCTGAGGATGGGAAACAAGTAAGACGTGGAAACACACCACAGAATCTTCCTCCCAATCCAAAAAGGTTTGATGGTCATCGATTTGTCCTTGGAAAGGATGGCTTCTCCTCAGGAAGATTTTACTATGAGGTGACGGTTAAGGGTAAGACAAGATGGAATTTAGGAGTGGCCAGAGAGTCCACTGACAGGAAGGGGAAAATCAAAATGAGAACTGAGGATGGACTCTGGACTGTGTCCCGGAACTATGAGAATTTGTACAAAGCCGGTACCTCCCCCCCTGTTCTCCTCTCCTTGAGAAAGAAGCCCCTGAAGGTGGGGGTGTTTGTGGACTATGAGGAGGGTCTGGTCTCCTTTTATGATGTGGAGTCCAGGTCTCATATCTACTCTTACACAGGCTGCACCTTTACAGAGAAACTCTTTCCATTCTTCGGCCCCTCTGATAATGATGATGGTCAAAACTCAGCCCCTCTCATCATCGCTCCTGTCAATCGCACATACTGATTAAGCAATGCAGAGGGAACAGTTAATTAACTAATTACATTCACAAATCTTTGAATATATCAGTTTAGAAATGATCATATTTAGCCAGTTGACATGACACATTATTATATTTTCCATGGATGTCCTCTGTAATCTCATCATCAAATGAAAATTGAAACTTCTTAACTCTGTTAGGACAGATTGAATATTACTGGGGGAGGGGTGGTCCAAAATATGGGAGGGTTGTCAAACATTTTTTATTGCTTTGGAGAGGGTTGTGTGGCTTTTGGGGGTTACAGGGGAGGGTAGTGTATTTTTTTCCCGGGTTTACATTCACCATTCTGCTCGTATTTTCCCTACAAACAATGGCTCGACTTACTTTTGATATTACCCTAATAAAGTTTAGAAACGTTTGGGGAAGGTTTGGTATGGTGTGGCTATTATTAAGCCTTAGCTACTGCAGGCCTGTGATATGAAGGCAGTGCRCCCCGGCGCTCCAGCTGACTMCGACAGTTGAACTTGAGGTGAGGGAGACAGTTTCAGGCCTACCAGAGTTACTCCATTAATCTACCAATATAATGCTCATCTTTATACAAAATATTCAGATTGAAGGCCTATACATTTGCCYTCCTTCTGTGTGTATATGTCCSTGTAGCAGACGCAGTAGCCATCTGACATAAAGAAATGCATGTCAGTGTCATAGCATGCCACCTGCATATCTCTCTCTGGGGTTAGGCCTAAGCTTATTTTCCTATATAGATGTTACGTATATATATATTTATTTAAATGTTACTATCATACAGTGGACACCTAAGCCTATCGRCCTTTGCATGCAATGCCCAATGTGTCACCGCCTGGTACGGCAACTGCAACACCCACAACCGCAAAGCTGTCAAGAGGGAGCGGCGGTCTGCCAAACGCATTACCGGGGGCAAACTTCTCGCCCTCCTGGGCACCTACAGCCCCCGATGCCATAGGAAGGTCAAAAAGTTCATCAAGGACATCAACCACCCGAGCCACTGCCTGTTCACCCCGCTATCATTCAGAAGGCGAGGCCAGTACAGGTGCATTAAAGCAGGGACCGAGAGACTGAAAAACAGCTTCTATCTCAAGGCCATCTGACTGACTAATCAGCCATCTCCAGCACATCAGAGGCAGCTGCCTATTGACATAGATTAGGAATCACTGGCCACTTCTAGAAATGGATCACTAGCCACTTTAATAATGTTTCTGTATCTAGCATTACTCATCTTATATGTATAAACTGCACTCCGCACTATTCTACGGTATCTTAGTCACTTTTGAATTGTATTTACATATTGTGTCACCCGTCCTTGTTTTTGAAGGAAAAGCACATTTTCTGTCCATTAAAATAACATCAAATTGATCAGAAATATAGTGTAGACATTGACATATTCAGAGAAATGAAGGCTATTGCATGCGAGAAATTGCCAAGAAACTGAAGCTCTCGTACAACGCTGTGTACTACTCCCCTCACAGAACAGCGTCATTAAATAGTCCCTGCAAAACACCAATCTCAACATCAACAGTGAAGAGGCCACTCCGGGATGCTGGCCTTTTAGGCAGAGTTCCTCTGTCCAGTGTCTGTGTTCTTTTGCCCAACTTAATCTTTTCTTTTTATTGGCCAGTCTGAGATATGGCTTTTTCTTTGCAACTCTGCCTAGAAGGCCAGCATCCCAGATTCGCCTCTTCACATTTGTCGTTGAGACTGGTGCTTTGCGGGTACTATTTAATGACGCTGCCAGTTGAGGACTTGTGAGGCGTCTGTTTCTCAAACTAGACACTCTAATGTACTTGTCCTCTTGCTCAGTTGCGCACCGGGGCCTCCCACTCCGCTTTATATTCTGGTTAGAGCCAGTTTGCGCTGTTCTGTGAAGGGAGTAGTACACAGCGTTGTACGAGATCTTCAGTTTCTTGGCAATTTCTTGGAATAGCCTTTATTTCTCAGAGCAAAAATAGACTGACAAGTTTCAGAAGGAAGTACTGGGACATTTTGAGCCTGTAATCGAACCCACAAATGCTGAAGCTCCAGATACTCAACTAGTCTAAAGAAGGCCAGTTTTATTGCTTCTTTAAACAGGACAACAGTTTTCCGCTGTGCTAACATAATTGCAAAAGGGTTTTCTAATGATCAATTAACCTTATAAAACGATACATTTGGATTAGCTAACACAACGTGCCATTGGAACACAAGAGTGATGGTTGCTGATAATGGGCCTCTGCACGCCTATGTAGATATTCCATAAAAAATCAGCCGTTTCCAGCTGCAATAGTCATTTACAACATTAACAATGTCTATACTGTATTTCTGATCAATTTGATGTTATTTTAATGGACAGAAAATATTATTTCTATCAAAATCAAGGACATTTCTAAGTGACCCCAAACATTTGAACGGTAGTGTATACATGTATGTATTCATTCTTAATCCATTCCTTACTTAGATTTACATGTATTTTGGGTATATGTTATGAAACTGTTAGATATTCATTGTTAGATATTACTGCACTGTCGGAGCTAGAAGCACAAGCATTTTCGCTACACACGCAATAACATCTGCTAAACCCGAGTATGTGAACAATACATTTGATTTGATTTGAAGGGCGATAGTCCAGTGTCACTTTGATTATGTCTGCACATCATGGTTCACCAGCAGCCCCAAACATCTAAAGAATAAGCTACCAGCTAAACAAGCTTCTAATAATTGTACTTAAACTCCCCCTCACACTCATCTAGAGGTTGTATCTATGTAATGTGTCTGTATCGATGCAATGTGTCTGTGTCTATGCAATGTGTCTGTATCTCTGTAATATGTCTGTATCTCTGTAATGTGTCTGTATCTCTGTAATGTGTCTGTATCTATGTAATTGTATACGTATTTATGTTTAAAAAAAATAGGGTCCACA
Source organism: Salvelinus sp. IW2-2015 (assembly GCF_002910315.2). NCBI lineage: Eukaryota > Metazoa > Chordata > Actinopteri > Salmoniformes > Salmonidae > Salvelinus > Salvelinus sp. IW2-2015. The sequence continues at coordinate 50,225,714 of NC_036853.1, forward strand.
ATGGAAATACTGTATGACCCTGACTTCATTGTTCAATCCCGGTCACTTAAGAAAATCTTTGTGTATATATGTGTTTTCTTTACTGACAAATAAAATCAATCTGATCTCTGCAGCGTCCAATTGATGAATGGAAAGAGACATCTGTTACAAAAAAACTAATTTTTGTTATGACATTCAGAGATTGTCAAGCCAAACCTTCAATACTGGGTAAGCCTACAAGGTAGGGAGGGATGTATTTTCTGTTYGTCAAGATYGACATAGTCTATTTATTGTGGTGTTGAAAATGCAAACCATGATATTGAAGTGCCCAAAGTCGGTGTGCTTTGTTTATTGGTTGTGTGGTGCACAGTAGCGATGTGTGGAGAAATTCACCCGGGGAAGCCAGAAAAACAGCCATATTACAACCTATGTGTTGTGTTATTTGCGTTGTTTGCTGTATAATGTTTGATCATATTCCTTGCCACCATGATATATAGATCTAAGGCCGAGACAATAAGACACAGTGGCAGAATAAATTCAAACAAACCTTTGTTTCATCACAAAACCAGAGAGCAACCTTTGTCCGGTGAAGTCCACAAGGCATATTGCATGGAACAAACAGTTACATGACCTACACCAAGTTAACGTTTCTGACATTTTCGGACCACTAATGATTTAGAACCACGGAGAGTTACCGCAAGTCGCAAAGAAAAAAGGAGCTGCTTCCACTATTCCAGCACCATTTCAACTTCAACATTTCAACATCCTCTTATGCTTAGTCTAATTCAGTGAAAGTCACCAAAAACAATTTAGTCCAATCAACGTAAGCTAAATATGATGTGGCTGTCAATGGTTCTGACTTCTGTGTGTGTTTGTGTGTGTACGTACAGACACTCCAATGCCATCCTCTCTTTCATGGAGATGAAACGGTCTATCACTCTGTCATACACTACACACTTTGATTTTTGTCGTCCTAGGCTACTTGGCTACATTGCTTGCTCACTAGTTTAACTTCATTTCATTGGCAACATTAGCTAGTTACAGTAACATTAGCCTTCTACATCAAGCTACATATTGAACTTCCATCCTCTCAGACCAGGGGCACAATGTATGTATTTATGGTTGGATCAGAATCGCCATTATAATCAGTGTCCAGTATGGAGAATTAAGTAGAACCACAAGTCCAAATCCCTATCTCCATCCGTGGTTAATTTAGGAAAGAGACAATTTTATCTAGCTAGCTAGCCACCAAAGGACAACAACACAAAGAGATGCAAGAATTCAAGTTGTTTCTGTCRATGACKYATGCTCTCGATGYGATTGGAGAGAAGCCAAATCCAAACCAGCTTCTATTGAMACTTTTTTTTGGTGCKCCAGGACCATKCACAGTTGAGCTCACTCAGTTTAGCACTGATTGGCTWTTATTTCATACTTTTTTATCAAGGGAGGCCAAATGCTCRCTGGCTTCCCTTGCATTCAATGCTATGGGCKGCAACAATGTCATACTCTTTTAAACCAGACAGCATCAGATAGATGGCCTACACATACTGAGACAGAGCGACGCTGTTTCGCTCRTGCCTCTTGCGAATTGAAGGAAAATTATGAAACTAAGAGAGACGATAGATCAATTATTTAATATGTTTTCATTTTTCTCTTGGTCCATGAATATATGAGTACAGAATTACAATCTCACAAAGCAGTAATGACCCAATGTTGMMACAATTTAGGGATTTACGGCCWGTACAGGTCYGGAACGATGCACCAATTTGATTGTATTTTAACCAAAGCTCAAGATCACAGTCTTGGCATCGTAAAGGACCATAACTGTATTACCATTATTGCTCTTTGTTTTTGTTGTCAATTGTCTGTCAGTGTTGTTTTATCTGTTGTTGTTAATGGATGCTGTGTGGGTTGTCTGCCACCAAGTGGCATGTTTTGTTATGTCCTGCAGATTTGTTTTTTAAACTCMAATAGAATATATGAAAGAGACAAACTCAATAAACAGTAATGATCCAATGTGGCCACAATTTAGGGATTGTCAGTTATGATCATGTGTTGCCTTTAACATAAGACAACCTCAGTATTTGTAGGACCTGCATTTCATTAGACTTCTTCAGGCACCACAAGCAGCAGATGCAGGCTTCAGCATACAGCGAACACAGGCATTTTCTACAGACATTCTGCATTTCTCCTTTCACCCATTGTCTGGCTTGACTTGATAAACTGGTATTGGTATAAGTCAAAGTGAGTATGTTTAAAGGATCTGGGACATTTTTTGCTTCTTAATTAATGGTCAAATCTGACAAGAATTCATTCCAATGTGGAATTAGAATTCTGTTGTTGTTGATGCCTAAAACGTTCCATAACACTGCATAGGTCTTGTTTCACATTTCTGATTCACACTTATTCTCCTAGATCTAAAACAATTAAATAACACTCCTGTTTAAACTGTTCAACTTGTTTGTATTGAGAAGGTAAAACAATGTAGCAGCTAGTGAAGGGTTAACTCTGCTACAGAGCAGCACTGGGTGGGGAGGAGCATGTCGATGTCACTTTGCTAAAGTGAAACTAAAGTTGCTCGACATGCTGTATGTTGCACGCWYGAATAAACTCTTAAACACTTCAGACATCTCTCTTAAACCGCTACACAGCCTCCTATGAGTTTTGAAACTACAGTATATACTAGAGAAAAATCTGAGAACACGCCCACACTCTTTAACACAGACTCAGGTGAGTAGAGATTTACAAGGATGGGTGAAGCAATATTACTGTGTACATTTATTTTATGGTAATCTCCTGTTTTCTTTATCTACAGTACCTATGTTAACCTATATTTAGTAAATTGACAAATGTATGCTGTATGTAGTACAGTTAAACAACGTTAATCAAGATTGGTTAAAGTCCCTTAATGCCGTGTTGACAATGGAACAGAAACTATCGAGAGCTGACTCATTCCAGGAAACGGAATTAGCTCCGTTAAAAAACATATATATTGTRTTATTAACTCATTGATTATAATCTGGAGSTGGAGTCTATTATTCTTTTGATCTGAAGTTTTTCAGAGAGGGTTTGCTGCAATTTTATAAATAAAAACGTTTACAGTTTCGACTTTGCTCTCTCTCTAGATATGGCTTCCTCCAGCAGTCTCCTGTCTGAAGAGCAGTTCCTGTGCTCTATCTGTCTGGATGTGTTCACTGAGCCAGTCACCACTTCATGTGGACACAACTTCTGCATTGCCTGTATCACAAAGTACTGGGATAGCAAGRACCTGTGTCAATGTCCACTGTGTAAGGAGAAATTCTCMGAACGACCTAAACTTAGTGTCAACACAACGTTAAGAGAGGTTGCAGAGAATTTTAAAAGGTTGAGACACRGAGGAAAAGATGAGTCCCCTGCAAAAGCTGGAAAAGTGCCCTGTGACGTCTGCACTGGGACGATGCRCAAGGCCCTGAAGTCCTGCCTGGTGTGTCTGGCYTCTTACTGTGAGACTCACCTGGAGCCTCATCACATAGCCCCAGCCTTTAAGAGACACAAACTGGTCAACCCTGTGGAGAACCTGGAAGACAGGATCTGTAAGAACCCCGAGAGAGATTATTTATATAATTTATTTAAATGTTACTATCATAAGGTGGACAGCCTAGAGCCTAATCGGCCCTTTGCATGCAATGCCAATGTGTCACCGGCCTGGTACGGCAATGGCAACACCACAACCGCAAAGTGTCAAAGAGGGAGCGGCGGTGCTGCCAACGCATTACCGGGTGGCAAACTTCTCGCCCTCCTGGCACCTACAGCCGCCGATTGCGCATATGGAAGGTCAAAAAGTTCATACAAGGACATCACCCACCCGAGCCACTGCCTGTTCACCCCGCTATCATTACAGAAGGCGAGGCCAGTAAGGTGCATTAAAGAGGGGACCGAGAGACGAAAACAGCTTCTATCTTCAAGGCCATCTGACTGACTAAATCAGGCATCTCCAGCACATCAGAGGCAGCTGCCTATTGACAGTAGATTCAGGAAATCACTGGCCACTCTAAGAATGGATCACATAGCACTTTAATTAATGTTATCTGATATCTAGGCATTACCTCATCTTATGTATAAACTGCACCCGCAACTATTCTATCGGTATCTTGTCACTTTTTGAATGTATTTACATATTGTGTCACCGTCCTGTTGGTTGAAGGAAAATGTCCATTTTCTGCCATTTAAAATAACATCAAATTGATCAGAAATATATGTGTAGACATTGACATCTTCAGAGAAATGAAAGGCTAATTGCAATGCGAGAAATTGCCAGAAACTGAAGTCTCTCGTACAACGCTGTGTACTACTCCCTCACAGAACAAGCGTCATTAAAATCAGGTCCCTGCAAAACACCAATCTCAACATTCAACAGTGAAGAGGCCACTCGGGATGCTGGCTTTTAGGCAGAGTTCCTCTGTCCAGTGTCTGTGTTCTTTTGCCCACTTAATCTTTCTTTTTATTGGCCGGTTCTGAGAATGGCTTTTTTCTTTTGCAAACTCTGCCTAGAAAGGCCAGCAATCCCAGATTTCGCCCTCTTCACATTTGTCGTTGAGACTGGTGTTTGCGGGTACTATTTAATGACAGCAGCCAAGTTGAGATTGGTGAGGCGTCCTGTTTCTCAAACTAGACGCTCTAATTGTACTTGTCCTCATTGCTCAGTGTGCGCACCGGGGCTCCCCACTCGCTTTTATACTTCTGGTTAGAGCCATTGCGCTGTTCTGTGAAGGGGTGTAGTACCACAGCGTTGTACGAGATTTCAGTTTCTTAGCATTTCTTGGAATAGCTTATTTCTCAGAGCAAACAATAGACTGGACGATTTCAGAAGAAGTACTGAAGACATTTTGAAGGCGCTGTAATTCAACCCACAAATGGCTGAAGCTCCAGATACTCAACTGTCTACAAGAAAGCCAGTTTTATTGCTTCTTTAAACAGGACCAACAGTTTTTCCAACGTCTGTGCTAACATCATTGCAAAGGGTTTTCTAATATCAAGATTAACCTTAATAAAACGATAGCATTTGGATTAGCTAACACAACGTGCCCATTTGGAACACAAGAGTGATGATTGTTGATAATGGGACTTCTGCGAACGCCTATGTAGACTATTCCATAAAAAATCCGCTCGTTTCCAGCTGCAATAGTCAGTTTTAAAATTAACAATGTCTAACTGTATTTCCTGACTCAATTTGATGTTATTTTTAAGGACAGAAAATATTATTTTTCAACAAAATCAAGGACATTTCTAAGTGACCCCAAACTATTCTGAACGGTAGTGCTAATTATGTATTCAGTTCTTATCCATTCCTTACTTAAGATTTACATGTTTTTGGGTATATGTTATCGAAACTGTTAGATATTCATGTTTTTAGATATTACTGCACACTGTCCGGAGCTAGAAGCACAAGCATTTTCGCTATCACACGCCAATAACATCATGCTAAACCGAGTATGTGAACAATACATTTGTGATTTGAAGGGGATAGTCCAGTGTCACTTTGATTATGTCTGCACATCATGGTTCACCAAGCAGCCCAAACACTCAAAGAATTAACGCAACCAGCTAAAAAGCTTCTAATAATTGTACTTTAAAACTCCTCACATCACTAAGCGACATTGATGTGTCTGGTCATTCAATTATCGTTATGCTGTTGTGAATTGTCGTGTTGCTATGCTTGTGATCTTATGTGTCTGATCGATCAATGTGTTGCATTGCATTGCTAGAGTGTCTGTTTGTATAGTCTGACGATGTGTTTCTGGGCATCAATTGTGGTTCTTGTGATAATTTCTCTGTAATTGTCTATGTGCAATGTGCGTCATATGTCTTTCATGCATGTTCATCTATGTCGGTCTTGATTGTCGTGTTATGCATTTCTGGTCATATGTGTTCTGTATCTTGTAATATGTTCTGGGTACATTGTCGTATGTAATGGCTCTGTATGGTTTTAATGTTCTTACGAGCAATTTGTGACATGTATCTTATATTGTGATCCGTTGTCTTCGAATGGCGATTGAATTCTTATTATTTTCGTATTTGTAAAATGCCAAAACTTAGACCCTGACTTCATTGTTCAATCCCGGTCACTTAAGAAAATCTTTGTGTATATATGTGTTTTCTTTACTGACAAATAAAATATCATCTGATCTCTGCGCGTGCCAATTGATGAATGAAAGAGACATCTGTTACAAAAAAACTATTTTTGTTTATGAACATTCAGAGTTGTCAAGCCAACTTCAATACTGGGTAAGCCTACAAGGTAGGGAGGGATGTATTTTTCTCTTGTTTGTCAAGATTGACATAGCTCTTATTATCTGTGTGTTGTTGAAAATGCAAACCATGATATTGAAGTGCCCAAAGTCGGTGTGCTTTGTTTATTGGTTGTGTGGTGCAACAGTAGCGATGTGTGGAGAAATTCACCGGGGAAGCCAGAAAAACAGCCATATTACAACCTATGTGTGTTGTGTTAATTTGCGTTTGTTTGCTTGTATAATGTTTGATCATATTCCTTGCCACCATGATATATAGTGTAAGGCCGAGACAATAAGACACAGTGGCAGAATAATTCAAACAAACCTTTGTTTCATCACAAAACCAGAGAGCAACCTTTGTCGGTGAAGTCCACAAGGCATATTGCATGGAACAAACAGTTACATGACCTACACCAAGTTAACGTTTCTGACATTTTCGGACCACTAATGATTTAGAACCACGGGAGAGTTACCGCCAAGTCGCAAAGAAAAAAGGGAGCTGCTTCCACTATTCCAGCACCACTGTTCAACTTCAACATTTCAACCTCCTCTTATGCTTAGTCTAATTCAGTGAAAGTCACCAAAAACAATTTAGTCCAATCAACGTAAGCTAATATGATGTGGCTGTCAATGGTTCTGACTTCCTGTGTGTGTTTGTGGTGTACGTACAGACACTCCAATGCCATCCTCTCTTTCATGGAGTGAAACGGTCTATCACTCTGTCATACACTACACCCTTTTGATTTTTGGTCGTCCTAGGCTACTTGGCTACATTGCTTGCTCACTAGTTTAACTTCATTTCATTGCAACATTAGCTCGTTACAGTAACATTAGCCTTCTACATCAAGCTACATATTGAACTTACCTCCTCTAGACCAGGGGCACAATGTATGTATTTATGGTTGGATCAGAATCGCATTATAATCAGTGTCCAGTATGGAGAATTAAGTAGAACCCACAAGTCCAAATCCCTATCTCCATCCGTGGTTAATTTAGGAAAGAGACAATTTTATTACGCTAGCCTAGCCACCAAAGGACAACAACACAAAGAGATGCAAGAATTCAAGTTGTTTCTGTCAATGACGTATGCTCTCGATGTGATTGGAAGAGAAGCCAAATCCAAACAGCTTCTATTGAACTTTTTTTTTGGCCCAGGACCATGCACAGTTGAGCTCACTCAGTTTAGCACTGATTGGCTTTATTTCATACTTTTTTTATCAAGGGAGGCCAAATGCTCCCGCTGGCTTCCCTTGCATTCAATGCTATGGGCTGCAACAATGTATACTCTTTTAAACCAGACAGCATCAGATAGATGGCCTACACATTACTGAGGCAGAGCGACGCTGTTTCGCATCTGCCTCTTGCGAATTGAAGGAAAATTATGAAACTAAGAGACGAACGTAGATCAATTATTTAATATGTTTTCATTTTTCTCTTGTCCATGACATATATGAGTACGAGAATACAAATCTCACAAAGCAGTAATGACCCAATGTTGCCAAACATTTAGGGATTTACGGCCTGTACAGGTCTGGAACGATGCACCAATTTGATTGTATTTTAACCAAAAAGCTAAGATCACAGTCTTGGCATCGTAAAGGACCATAACTGTATTACCATTATTGCTCTTTGTTTTTGTTGTCAATTGTTCTGTCGTGTTGTTTTATCTGTTTGTTGTTAATTGGATGCTGTGGCTGGGTTGTTGCCATTTTGTTTATGTCCTGCAGATTTGTTTTTTAAACTCAATAAAATATATGAAATAGACAAACTCAATAAACAGTAATAATCCAATGTGGCACAATTTAGGATTGTCAGTTATGATCATGTGTTGCTTTAACATAAGACACCTCAGTATTTTGTAGGACCTGCATTTCATTAGACTTCTTCAGGCACCACAAGCAGCAGATTGCAGGCTTCAGCATACAGCGAACACAGGCATTTTCTACAGACATTCTGCATTTCTCCTTTCACCCATTGTCTGGCTTGACTTGATAAACTGGGTAATTGGTATAAGTCAAAGTGAGTATGTTAAAGGAAAAATCTGGGACATTTTTTGCTTCTTAATTAATGGTCAAATCTGACAAGAATTCATTCCAATGTGGAATTAGAATTCTGTTGTTGTTGATGCCTAAAAACGTTCATACACCTGCAGTAGGTCTTGTTTCACATTTCTGATTCACACTTATTCTGCCTAGATCAGTAAAACAATTATAAACACTCCGTGTTTAAACTGTTCAACGCTGTTTTGTATTGAGAAGGTAAAACAAATGTCAGCCAGTGTGAAGGGTTAACTCTGCTACAGAGCAGCACTGGTGGGGAGGAGCATGTGATGTCACTTTGCTAAAGTGAAAACTAAAGTTGCTCGAACTGCTGTATGTTGCACCGACGAAATAAACTCTTAAACACTTCAGACATCTCTCTTAAACCCCTACACAGCCTCCTATGTTTTGAAACTACAGTATATACTAGAGAAAAATCGGAGAACACGCCCACACTCTTTTTAACACAGACCAGGTGAGTAGAGATTTACAAGGAGGTTGAAGCAATATTATGTGTATAATTTATTTTTATGTAATCTCCTGTTTCTTCATCTACAGTACCTATGTTTACTATATTAGTAAATTGACAAATGTATGCTGTCATGTAGTACGTGAACAACGTTTAACAGATTGGTAAAGTCCCTTTGCCGTGTTTACAATGGAACAGAAATCTTCGAGAGCTGAACTCATTCCAGGAAAAGGAATAGCTCCGTTAAAAACATATATATTTTGTTATACTTATTGATTATAATCTGGAGGTGGAGTCTATTATTCTTTTTGATCTTAAGTTTTTCAGAGAGGGTTGTGCCTAATAAAAAATAATAAACGTTTACATTTCGACTTTGCTCTCTTCTCTCTAGATCTGGCTCTTCCTCCAGCAGTCTCCTGTCTGAAGAGCAGTTCCTGTGCTCTATCTGTCTGGATGTGTTCACTAGCCAGTCACCACTTATGTGGACACATGCTTCTGCATTGCCTGTATCAACAAAGTACTGGGATAGCAGAAACCTGTGGCAATGTCCACTGTGTAGGAGAAGTTCTAACAGACAACGCACTTAACGTGTGTAACACAAACGTTAAGAGAGGTTGTAGAGAATTTTAAAAAGGTTGAGACGACGAGGAAAAGATGAGTCCCCTGCAAAAGCTGGAAAAGTGCCCTGTGACGTCTGCACTGGGACGAAGCCAGGCCCTGAAGTCCTGCCTGGTGTGTCTGGCTTCTTACTGTGAGACTCACCTGGAGCCTCATCAATAGCCCAGCCTTTAAGAGACACAACTGA